>NC_056727.1:1116449850-1116632350 GCF_019279795.1 Protopterus annectens
AAGGGCGAAAACCTTCCTGCCATGCACATATATATATATATATATATATATATATATATATATATATATATAGTAACATTGATGCCATGAATGCTCACAACCTTTACTTACCCATGTAATGGCTGTGTACTCCTAGATCAGGCATAGTCAGCCCTGAAATAAAACTGTTGCAATGGCTGCATGTTGTTCTTGGTAATGTAAGCAAGTAAGAGGTGGATGATTTGTACAGAAATTACTTTAACATGTGACAGCAGAGACTTATATGACTTATATCTGGCCATTATCAAGTAGTAGGTGTTAGGCATCAAAAATTCACACAGTCATACCTCTCAAAAGTAATTGGCACTGAATGTCCTCAGTTTAGCACCATACTTTTGTACTGAAAAATCATTAAAGAGAGAAGTTAGAAAGTAATGGGAGACATTTCAGTTTCAGACTTCACAACCTTCACAAGATCATTAACAATACTGATGCAAAAATGTGTGATTCTATCAACTGTCTAACTTTCTAAGACCAATATAAGTCAATTACCAAATCAACATCACAGAATATATGTGTGTGAATGAGAGGGAGGCTAGAAGAATGGTGAGGATGCAAGGAGTAGAGGTGGTGAAGGTTGATGAGTTTAAATACTTCGGATCAATAGTTCAGAGTAATGGTGAGTGTGGAAGAGAGGTGAAGAAGGGAGTACAGGCAGGATGGAGTGGGTGGAGAAGAGTGTCAGGAGTGATTTGTGACAGACGAGTACCAGTAAGAGTGAAAGGGAAGGTCTACAAGAGGGTAGTGAGACCAGCTATGTTATATGGATTGGAGACAGTGGCATTGACAAAAAGGCAGGAGTCAGAGCTTGACATGTCAGAGTTAAAGATGTTACGATTTGCACTGGTTGTGACGAGGGTGGACAGGATTAGGAATAAGTATATTAGAGGGTCAGCCCAGGTTGGAAGGTTTGGAGACAAAGCCAGAGAGGCAAGATGACATTGGCTTGTACATGTGCTGAGGAGGGATGCTCAGTATATTGGGAAAAAGATGCTAAGGATGAAGCTACCAAAGATAAAGAGGAAGGCCTAAAATAAGGCTTATGGATGTGGTGAGAGAGGACATGCAGGTAGTTGGTGTGACAGAGCAAGATGCAGAGGACAGGATGAAATGGAAACAGATGATCTGCTGTTGTGACCCCTAACGGGAACAGCCAAAACAAGATGATGATGATGATGATGACCAAATCAACATCACAGATGCAGATATACTAAACACTAAGTCAGCTATGCACCCTGAACATCAGCCACAAATGTTATTTATCCCTGAATCCAAAAAACGGAAAACAGGGATATGGCACAGTTATCATCACCTGTGTGTGTGTGGGGGCAGGAAGCCTAGGCTAACACAAAAGGTTGGTGAATGTGTGTGAGTAAGAAGGAGAAGCAGACAGACATTTGGATAAGCTAATAAATGGCCAGTGAGAAAAAATGAGCTTTAAGTTTCATGGGTCAACTATGTAACTCTTGTGTGTGTATTTTCCTGGGTCCAAGAATATCCAAAAACCAAACAAGCAGAGAACATCCACGTGGAATAAAATACCATAAAACTTTATTTTCATATAATATCCAAAAACCAAACAAGCAGAGAACATCCACGTGGAATAAAATACCATAAAACTTTATTTTCATATTTATTTTCAAGTAAACAACTCTATTTCATTAATTCATTTTTCTTTTATATTTACCCTTTGTTCCCTAACTTTTCTTCTACAACTATCTTCTTATTTCAGCTAATAAACCATCCTCTTCCTTTACTTTATTATATAATGAATTGTCACATCTTTTTTACACATCACCCATATTGTCACAGACAACATTGTATCCCTTTTATCAACATCACATTTATTTACTATACCATACATCCTATAAAAATTATATTTCTGCATTTTAATCCTTTCTATCTATACTACCTTTTAAACATTTTCCAAGATTGTTTCATTTTTCAATCCAAAAAACAATGTTTGTTGTTTATTCTTCACTACTGTTAACATATTTTCTTTCCTCCATCACCCATTATTTCATATTCCATTTCACCAGTAATGTGCCTAATAGAATTTTTCAAAAAAATCTTCTTCACAAAAATTTTCAAAAAATTTTCTTTTAGCTTTTATTGCTTTCTTTTCAACTTGTTTTAATTCCTTCCATGAACATGCTATTTTTTTCTAAAATAATATTATACCACTTTTTTCTTTTCCCATCAGTCTCACTTACTTTTAACTTCCATAAATTAATTTTATTTTCATATTCATTTTCTTCCATCCTGTCCTTTTTATTTTATTTTTCTTGTTTTTTTCTCATCTATTTTTATATTTTTCATATAACATCTTACATGTCATTTTTTGTCTTTCTTTTACCTGTCTGACAACCCAAAATAAACACATAGATGCTATCTGTACCAGTGGATTTTTTTTTCAAACTCAAGCCACCTTCTGCTTTTTTATTATAAATCATCTCTCTGGGTTCAACCTTGAGTCACAAGTGAAACTAATACAATCTATAATAACTATTTTTGTTTGAATAGGAAACATATATAGTTCCCCTAAATGTGCTATTTGTTCTGAATAAGTAATTCAACATATGTCTTTTACTAAAATATTAAATAAAAAACATTTCCACCAAGCTAACAATTTTTTATTGGTCCCAGTATCTGTCTCAATTGTCTTATTATAGTTTAATACTCACCAAATGTCACTCACAACTCTTTAATTTCTTTCTTGTGAAATAAATCCCATTTATTTTTTATTTCACCAAATCTCTTACACTTCATTATGTTTAACTGCAGACCAGCCTGTACAACAGATCATTGATCTGTAATACAACCTCACTTATCCATCTATTGTATTTTGATATCAGAACTAAATCATCTGCATGCCATGCATGCTATTTTATTTTCTAAAAAATGCTTTACCTTTCAGATTTTTTTCACTTTCTCTTCTTGCCTGTCCATTTCTCTTTTTATAAATGTTCTCTACAAAGTTCTCTGCCACCTCCATAATATCTGCCTGTTTTTATTTTAATTCACTCTTAACATCTGAGATCCATTCTTCCTTCTCTCATTTTTACTTATTTTCCTAAATAAGGGGAACCCCCCCTTTCTTTTCTTTCAGCAAAAATATTTGCCTATATAACACAATTTTTACTTGTTTCTATTATTTTTATACACGCATTTCAATTTCCCTTATTTTGTCCCTTTCTTGTTTTATCCCTTCCTCTTAAGTCTGCAAAATTTCTTTAAATTTAGTATTTTTTCTTTCTTTAGTCTTCTTTTCACTTTGAAATATTTATTTATAAATCTGATTATACATTACCAACTGCTATGTCCAATTTTTATAAAATGGTCTCATTGTCATATAATCTTTCTATAATATGTATTTATATCTTATAATTTCTTACTTCCTTTACATTCTGCAGTTAATTTCTTTAATCCTTTTCCTCCTGTATTATTTATCTGACTTCCCCTATCTTGTCCATAATGCTCTATGATCTAAAATCTCTGCTGTCTGCACTCTCCCTATTTCTTTCAATATAATCCCTTTAAGTCTTAAAAAATCCCCTTTTATGGGTCCATTCCCTATGATTTCCTACTTTAAATCTTCTTATTTTAATAATTCCCTTAACATCTTAATATCCTTCACTGTCTTTCCTTTTGTTCTTTCCGCAGGTTACCATTAAAACCTCCTGCTATGACCTTTGAGATATTTACAGTTTTTTTAATTTCTTCAAACAACTGTTTTCTCTACATCATTATTGCACATAAATCACAATTAATCGTATGCATTTTGTCTCATTCTCATCACATATCACTACCCTTCCTGGTACTATGGGGTTACATCTAGAATTATTATTTTTTCATTTTTTTAAAGAATTTCTATTTCAGAAAATGTTTAATTTCCTATCAATCAATACATTTGCACCCCATACTGCTTGTATTCTTTTCTTGTTTTTCTTCTGTGTTGCATCTGGTATCTAGCAAGCAAAAAAAGCATCTATTTTTTTATTTTTTTACATTATTTCACCAGCACCAAACCTTTCATATCATTTCCAATGGCATTGACATTTAATCAACAATGAGCAAGTAAAAATCATCCTGAAAACAATAAGAAGAGCAAACATTAGTTTTGTTTAGTGCTTTGATTCTTTATCACCCAGAATTTCATCAGAGTTAAATTTTATAAACCAATGATGTGACGTTTTGTTAGTGGCCAAATGTAACTACCATTTGAATTTGCTAGTTTCCAAAATATTGTTGACATTACCCATGTTAAAACAGTTGTAACATGATCAAATATAAAGAATAGAGATTTCTTAAAATCATTACAATTTTTATGATTTTCCAATGTGTTACTTAATACTGTTATTTCTTACAGCAAATCAATGTTTGTTTATCCTTTGTGAAAGCTTTATTGTGGTTTTAACCACATAGAAGTTCTTGCAGGAATAACAACTGGCCATGTAAGCCACTCTCACAGAAATGCAAGTGTATCTGTTCTTAAAAAGCAACTCTTGACCTGAATGTTTTAAAACAATACTATGTCCTATATTAATATAGCTACACAGCTCACAGTTCTTAGAAGGGTATGTTCTAAAAGGAAATACTAAAGTAATATTTTCTCTATTATTCCTTTCAATAATGCTTTTTAGAGTATCAGTCTTTTGTCAATCATTTTAGGTTGTGTACCTATAGTGTTGTATTAATCTTTATTACCACTAAGAATTTTCCAGTTGTCCCTAATGACATTCTTTATACCTAAGGAATCAATACTTAATGCTAACGGAAATGCTCGCATATGTTGTTCACTATTTTTAACTTGTATATTTTTAATATATCCAGCTAGTAAAATGGGTCTAAATTTATCATGTCTGTCAAACTTACTTACTGCAAATAATCTAATTTATTTAAAGAATAACCCTGATCTACAAATAATTGTCTCATAACACTTAATTCATTCTGAAAAATAAAATCATCATTCATTAATTGACTCAATCTAAAAATTGACCCCTTGTTACTTTCCACTTAATGAATACAGGATGTTGATTTTTAAAACAGAAATATTTTTTTGCAAAGGTCTTTTACAGGTTCATAGTTCATAGTTTTATATAATGGTGATCCAATCCAATTATGTCCCTTTGTATCATGGACATTTTATAGGAAGGGGTATGTTTGGAAGCTTCTAGAGGTTGTGTGTGTGTGTGTGGGGGGGTGATATGTTAATTTTGGCATTACTGTCTGCCTCTTTCTATCAGATACATGGGAGCCAGACCCAGGGTGAATTTCCAATTTTTCATCCATTAGTCAAAGTTGTGCTTAAATAGGGTTAGGGATGGTTTCTGCTACACATTGATGGGAAGCCTGTTTCAGAGCATGGGGATCCTCTGAGACACACATCTGTCTCACTGTCTTATTTATGGGATACACAATTTCTGATGCTGTTTGTTTTGTGGATGTGCAAAAGGTCCATCAGAGCTGGATCTGCCAATGCCTTGTGTGCTAGGCATATATTACCTCTCAGTAACCTGTAGGCAACAGAATATAGACATAGGGCTTTAAGGAAATCAGAATAGGACAATGTGTCTATACTCTGGATTCTTCTGGTAAGGAACCTTTGTGGACATTCCAAGTGTTACATATGTCTGGTCAGGTACATGCCAAATTGGGCATTATACTCAATGATACATTTTATAATGGTCAAACAAAGTGGCACTATGACTTCATGGGACTTGGATGCCATGATCTTACTTAAAAGTTGAGTGATATAAAATCATTTTCTTATTGCTTTGGCCACATGTTGGTCAAAGGCCAGCTTACTGTCTAGATATGTTCCCAAATCCCTGACTACTGGGTCAACTCTTAGAGGTGTCTTATTGATGGAGTAATTAGCCTGGGTGGAAGTTTTCCTAAAAGGCACTATAATGCATTTCCTGGCATTTAGTTTTAGTCCATGACTTTGGCACCAGTCTTTTTGTCTGTGTCAGACCCTCTTGTAAGATGTTTGTATCATGGGGAAATCTATGATAGCTCTCAATCTGCAGTCATCTGTGATCTTGCTTAGCCAAAGGGCCTTGACATTAGCCTTTACCCCTGAGAAGTAATTGCCAACTAGGAGCGGTTCCAACATGGAGTCCTAAGGTACCCCACTGTGATCAATCTCTTAGTGGAGGTGGTATCATCAATTCAGAATTCTTGGGTACCATCCGTGAGTCAGCTAGCAATCTAGTAGGTTATGTAGGAGTTTATGTCTAGTTTATTGAGTTTGTCAACTACATCCAAGTGGGGTATTAGCCGGGTCCAGGTAGGTGGTATGCATTGTTTTCCACTTATCCATTGACTTAGTGAACTTCTCAAAGACATCCACCAGGTTTAGTAAGCATGATCTTTTCTTGATAAAGCCAAACTGGTTTGGATCCTGTGTCTGAAGGTTGCCTATGTATTTGTTGATAATTTCCATACTAAGTAATTCCATGACTTTGTATGTTAGACTAGTCACACTAATAGGTCTGTAGTTTGCAGGGTAGGATGATGGTCCACCATTGTGAAGTTGGATGGCCATTTCAATCCTCCATTCTCATAGTACAAAGCATTTTATGGCTATAGTTGAAAAGTGACTCAAAATATAGGTTATGTTTCCAACTATTTAGGAGGCATACTAGGATATTGTCAGGGCACATCAAGGCTGTATTTTTGGCCTTAGTGAGCATCACTAGGACATGCTGTCTGCTAATAATTAGGGACTTAAGTTAGTAGGTATACAGTGTTTGGATGGAGGGAGGCAGGGTGGTGGAGAAGTGAACTCTGTGCTAAATTTGTCAGTCAGGAAATTTGCTATGTCACTCAGCTCAGTTAAGGTGACACAACTGACCAACAGTTTGGCACACTGATGTGCCTTTGAGTTTCACACATAGCTGTTGAAGGCCTTGTGGTTGGCTTTAGCCTGTGAGACTATCTTGACCTCATAATTAGCCTTGTTGGACTTAGTCCTCTTAGTTTCTTGTTTAATTTAAATAGAGTGCTCCTATCATTATGGGAGTTGCTCTTTCTGATTTTAGCAATGGCTTTTTCCCTTTTTATATGCCCTATTAAGGTTAGGCTTCCACTAGGATAGTTTGTTTTTTGTGTTTATTTTGTGCTTACTTCTAGTAGGTCCAGCAGCCTCTTTACAACCATTAGCACAATTGTACAGGGTCTCTTTGAACAATTCCATATAGGTTGTTGTGAACTTGGGGTTGGAAAGGGCACTGAATTTTAATAAACTATTGCTTATCAGGGTGTAGTTTGCTTTGGAATAGTTCCTAAGTGTTACAGAATTTTTTTTTATTTTGAAGGAGACAACTGTGAGGATGTGACACAGGGGGTGGGGGTACAGTGGTTCCCCATATTGGTGAGTACCAGGTCCATTATGTTTGAACATCTGGTGGGTGTGCATAATATCTGGTCAAGAGTATTAGTGATAACTCACTCAGGTTTAATACACCTTTTCTGTATACTTCCATTTCACACCCATACTGCCTAATGGCATTCAAAGTTTTTTTGGGGGTCTGACTTCTTTAACTAAGTGACTTACCAGCTAATAACAGGCAGTATTAGAAGGGGCAAGGAGTTATTAACAAAATGACACTGAGATTGTTAGTGTAAGATGTCCTACATTGGAGAAATGAATTTTTGCCACTTATTATTCATATTTTCAAATTTATGTTCATATTTTCATAACTGAAAGACCTACATGTTATTCAGGTGTATGGTGTGAAATACCAGTGAAGGACAATTCACTGTCAATGCTGGTTTATATCACGCTACACTGAAAATATTACAAACTGTTGGCTAGTAATCATGAAAATAAGCAATATTTCCATATGTAAATATTTCAAAACTAAATGACTTAGAAACTGTTGCATGACATTAGATGAAACCTTAGATGTTGTTGAAGAAAACTGTCCTTGATATTTGCACTGTAAGTTGCAAATATTGAGAGATATCCAGTATTATTTATTTTTCTAATTATATAATTAAGCATATGTTTTCACATTTCTGTAAATATCTTAATAAACATGTACTTTTAGATGATTTTTGTCATGTGAAAGTTTGTGTTGTTAAAAATGTTCTGTTAATATATGTCTAGGTTGTACGGTTTTCAAGATATGAGCATTCCTCTGTGAAAGTTTACAAAAATATAGCTTGGGGTTTGTGTGCATTATAATATATTAGAGTAATTATGGAAAATACTATGAATGCACTGACTGTAAAGAATACTTCTTACTGATAACATTGCTATTTGTACAGTTTTAATAGATATTATTATTCACAAAATATTTATATTTGTTTATCTTATGTTTTTAAGTTTATTTTTCAAAAAATGCTCTAGAATGCAAGATGTGTGTAAGTTGCTAGTGGTGTGGCATTCCTCTCCACATTGGGGTTAATGAGTTAATAAAGTCCAGGAATCATTCCTGCAAGTATGAGGCAGTGTATAGAGGGGAAGTTAAAGTCTTCCATGAATGGGGCATTTGGTTTAATGGTGAGTGTCTCCAACAGGTCAAGGTACAAGCTATGGGATTCTTGGGACATAGAGGGTGATCTATAGCTTGCTAAGATGTGGTATGAGACTTTGCGATGATTTACATATGAACAAATTTATACACACACACACACACACACACACACACACACACACATATATATGTGTGTGTGTGCGTGTGTGTGCATGTGTGTGTGTGTGTGTGTGTGTGTGTGTGTGTGTGTGTGTGTGTGTACATGCGTGTGTGCGTGTGTGCGTGCGTGTGTGTGTGTGTGTGTGTGTGTGTGTATTCTACATAAATTATTGTGAAAGCACTCATGTATTATATCATTTGTGATTTCTAAATAAAAAAAAATAATTTTATTACCTATGTCCATGAAGTGAAGGATGAAATTTCAATAGTTTTGCTTAAATTATTCAAAAGACTTGTAAACCCATTGATTAAACTATTCTAAATAAAAATAATCTAAATAATACTAGTAAAAGGTTACTTTGTTTAAAAAAGATTATTCTTTTTCACACCAGCTTATTACTAGGTTAGCAAAAACCTGGGTCAGCCTTTGCCCCATTGCTACACCTTTTTACTAACAATAAATTTGATCCTGAAACACAAACATTATTGGGTAGTATTAGATTGAACAATAGAGATGTTATCATGTATACAAACATTGTGCATCTATTGTCACTAAAAACATTTCTCTATCTATAAAATTGTAGTTCCTCAATAACTCTGAGTAGACCCATGAATCTTTTAAATAAAATTCTCTATTTTGCCCTACTGAATTTAGTAACACATTTACTAAATTCCGCTGCAGCTATAGTCCTGGATGGAGTGTCTGAAGTATCTTTGTGAATGCGTTGGCATTCCAAAAATTCTACTTAACTCTGTGGGTGTTCAACTCTCAAAAAATCATATGCAATAAAATCAATATAAGATTGTTTATGTAACTCCAATAAACTGTCATGTATTTGTCTGTAACATTTTAGCATATCATGTTTAGAAGCTTTCTTGTAATAACTCTCATCTAGTAACACCTCATTAAGCTTTAAATTGTTAAGACTGATAATCTGTAATTACAACTCCTTTACTTTTGTCAACTTTCATGATTATAATTGAATCTCATTTATGCAATTTATACAACACTGATTTTATCCTTACTACAATTAAAACATTTATTGGTAGATTTAGTGTTTAAAACATTTCTTATACCTTTGTCACAGGACTCTAAAAAAGTGTATAATGTTGATAATATGTTTGGATTACATGTCATTTTCTGTTTAAATCAATGTAAATTATCTGTTTTTTAAACTTACATTATTCATGATGTAGTGCAAGTTCAACTCACATACAAAAATTCTTCAGTTGATTAAAACATTAACTAAATTCACCCTTTTCAATGGAATGAATGTATATCCATTTTTAAAGAATGCTCAAATGATATTCGATAAGTTGTATTGAGCTAAATTTAAAAACTAGACATCCTGGAATTATATGCTACATCTCCTGCCACAATTCTCATCTCTGCTCTATCCTCTCAGTCTCATTTACATCTTGAGCATGAGGTATTTTAATTGTTTGGTGTTAAATCTACTGCGATCTCCTCAGAAAAATTAAAAATGTTTATCACCGTGTTAACAAATAGAAATAATTTTCACAATTTTGTTTACAGTCTTTTGGATCTGCATGGTAAAGGAGGAAACTCATTGTCTGAAACTTTATTTCCTAGATGAAATTTGTCATTAGTAATGTTAGCTAGGGATGTGATTTTACTTAAAGAAACAGTTGCATTGTTCTAACTAAGCAAATAAATGATGTTATTTTTATAGGCTTCATTACCTCTGGTTAACTTTTTTATTTCTTAGACATAATAGTAGCCACACGTCTCTGTACCTTTGGAAACAACCCATCATAAAATAATCATATTCATAAAACTTAGAATGAGTTCTTATTCTCTTGTTCAGCTGATGGATTTGCATTTTAATAATATTAATTTTCATATGATTATAGTCCACCAATAACACTTGCAAGCCCATATCACTGCACAATTTAACCAGATGTTTGTAAATCTGTCACTGTTATTAATTCACTTAGGAAACTTATAAAATCTCAGTCCAAGTGGAATTGTTTCTTCTTTTAAATACAATGTTCCAAATCAAAATGATCAAACTCAAGTGATCTACATTTTAATAGTTGCTTTTCTAAGTCATAAATATATGTTTTACAAGTTAAAATAGAACTATTTGCACTTGCGGAGTCAAGTGAAACTGAAAGCATACATGGTGTGTTTGTAAAGGATTTACTTCACTATTAAGGAACTATTCGATGGAATCAGTATTTTGAAAAGATGCTGTGTCTTTCGGCTTTTCTTGGTTAGGGGTCGCCACAGCGGAACTCCGGTCCGCTAATGATTGGCAGTAGAGTTTTATGTGCCGAGTTGCCAGCTCTGACGCACAACCTTCAATGAAGGTACGCCCATTCACGCATGTCTCCAAACAGAAGACGCTCTAGCTGAGAATTGAACAGGACAACGTCTTACTGTGAGGCGACAACGCTACTGCAGCACCACCACCGCAGTCTAGTGTTATGAAAAGATGTACCAGCTGCTAATGTTTCTTCACTAGAATCCTTAGAATGAAAGACCTCTTGCTCAGTGATGGGATTTACATTAAATGCAGGAACAGCTTCAGTTATCAGATTTAGTTCTTCTTGTGCCCGTGTTAAAAGTTGAAAAAAGCAAATGTTATTCCTGTTAAAGCTCCAGTAGCTAAATGTATTGACAATTGGAGATTACGGTCACCTTCTATACTTGAACCATGAGAAGAGTTAGAACCATCGCCAATAGTTATTTCACAGTTGAAATTTAAATTGTAAAATCAAACTAGCACCAACAACCGATACAATAAACAGTGTATCAAAATGACAACAAATAAAAATCACTCTGGAAACTACAACTAGACAAAGGTTCATTTTGTTTAGTGTTTTCATTTTTTATTACCCAGAACTTCATCAGAACTACATTTTACAAAACAATGGCCTGCTTAAATAATACAATTAAGTCACATGACTATACCTCTCAACCTCTTAGAGCAAGAAATCTGGACAAAGCCATAAGTAAAAGTGGGACAAAGGCCAGAAAAAAGGGACAATTTTTTAAATATTGCTCTTACAAACTTAGAAAGTTAATAGAATAACAACAGGTTTTACATTAGCATGAATTTTCTGAAGGGTATAAAATCTGAAACTCAAATGTCTGTCTTTATTTTCTGACTTCAATCTTTAATGAGTTGCCACTAATTTTCCAGAAAACCACAATTTTATGAAAAATGAACCCAAAGTATGAGGCAAAAATCTGGACATTCTGTGAAAAACTGTACAGTTGAGAGGTATGCACATGACAATATTCTTAAAAATGTAATACTTTAATTTCTACAAAACAGCTGACAATGTATCAGAGTTCAACCACATATAAATACTATTACAATTTTATGTTATCTAACTGAATTATTTTTGTTTGTTTTTAAAAGACATTTTATATTTACAGAGTCATTCAAGCCTGGTGCTTTAGCAGTGGCCAAACATAACTGCCATTTGACCTATTTAGTTTCCAAAATATTATTGATTTCACCCATGTTAAAATCAGTTGTAATGTGATTTAATGAAAGTAATACAACTTTCATAAAAATGTTACAATTGTTATGTTTTGCCAATATGTTCACATGTGTACTAGCATTTCAACATCATTTCCTTTTTGTAAATGTCTTACTTCCAAATCTGATCTTCTGTTTCTTCTCCTAAGTCTCCAACCAACTGACTTTTCACTATCTTGTTTTTGTTCTTCTCATGTCTCAATTTCCTCTTCACTTTCTAAACCTGCAGATCTGTTCTATTCCTGTATATTTATAATCTCACTTTGAACTATTTCTTCTATGTCTCTTCCTTATTCAACCTTTCTTCAGTATCTCTTTACCCCACATCACCTTCTCTTTCAACATCTTCTGTAGTAATATTTTCTACTGTCTTTCTTCTGAGCTTTCCTCTTCCTCAACACTTTCCTTTCCTAATATGGGACAGTCAAACAAGAAGAGTGCAATTTCTTTATATTTTCTACAACAGGCCCACAGTTCTTTGCTGCATGTCCCCTCTCCTCATAATGGCCACAATTTCATTTGTTTTCAGTCTTTTACTAAATGATTTTCATCTCCACAGAAATAAATTGCTTTAGGTTGGCCCCAGACTCCCCCAGTACTAAACAAATCCTCTTTCAACATTCTCAATTATTATGTCTGAAATATTTTGAAAGTTCCTATCTTTAACACCCATTGTTACCCATACTTTTCAATCCCCAGTCCATATATTTCTTTCATCACGTTTTTTTTACTTTATATAATTTACTACATAGTGAAAGGAAAAATACAGTTTTAATTCATGCTTATCTATATCTGAAGGCCTGAGTTGCCAATGTATTTTCTCTTTTAGTTGTAGTTACAAGCACTGAAATAATTAGTCTTTCCATTATGCTACTGTAGTTCTTTTTTTAGTCTCAGTTAAAAAGTTTTCCAGCAAAATTAAACCTTTCAAATGTCACTTCAAAAAAATTCAGCTCCTAAATGAATTAATGGTCTTATGTCTGTAATGCGAAATCCTAGTGACAAATTAATGCTACCCATAATGTCATACTATCATCATTTTTACTTTTTATTCTTAGGACCGGTCATCTTCTCTATGGCTGTGAGGAACTGCAAATTGTTGTTCCCCTCTCAGTTCTTATTCCATTCTTCCTTGCTTTGGTGCATTTGCATAACTTCTTTCTTATAACAAAAACCCTGTTGTAGAGATAAATCCTTAATACTGGCTACTCCAGCAGCTCTTAACACCTGCAGTGTGTTCCTTTCACCATCTGTTGCTTCTGTTTCCAACATAAGATTCTTCCTGCTGTAATACAATCTCCACAATGTCAGTCCAATGCCCTTCCTCTCCTTCCTTTAGCTATGCCTGGTTTATCAAATCTACCAGCACCTGTGTTTCTAATCTCCCAAGTTCCAGCTCTGTAGCAATTATTTTTGTCTCCTTCCTTCATTAAGTTTTCTCCTGCTCCTCTCTCCATCTCTGCTGTACCCTCCTCCATCTTGGAAACATTGGAATTGCAGCAACAGCCCTCCAGTAGCAAATATTAGCTGTACAGAGTGTTTCAGTTCCTCTCCTGTAAAGAATATTGGAAGCTCCATATTGGCCTGGCCAAATTTTCCCTATCAGAATGAATACTACCTCTGGTCTCCCATGAATAGAAGCCATTGGCCTAGTGGGACTAACTCACTCACCAAAGTGTAAATAAATAAAATAAAAAAAAATGCCAATTTAGTTCATACACAGCTGTAAAATATTCTGGTGTTTACTGTTTAACTACATACCTAAATAACGTCTCTTCTTTTTGTTTGTAAATGTAAGCAGTAATGGAAGTAGCTAAATAATGAAATACTGATCGATCATGCCTGTTCACAGAATTGTGAATCTAAAATTCGCAGTGTGACAATACAGTTTAAAGTCTGGATGAATAATCATGATACTGAATTGCTGGGTTAATATTTCTGAGTCAGAATATAGCCAGCAAAGAATTCAGGATAGGGATACTATGTGTGTGTTTAGCGTTTTCACTTCTAAGACAACTGTGATAGGGTCTAGTTTAGATTACAGAAATGTATATTGAAAATGCTAAATTCAGAATGCAGTGTTGCATGCTCACACCACTGTTGTTTATGATTATCAAGCATTTCAAAATGCTGTATGCATGTTTGCTTCATGCTGAGCGTTAAGGCACACGGTGGTGCAGCAGTTAGCATGACTGCCTCACAGCTCTTGATCCTCCGGTTGGGTTTCTGGCTAGGATACCTTCTGTGCTGTCTACATGTCTTCTCTATACCTATGTGGGGTTCACCAGGTGCTGTGCATCCCTCCCACATCCTAAAGACATGCAATCAATGAATAGCTGCTTCTTTGAAATTGACCATTAATATACATATGGTATGACTGGCTAGTGTCCCATTCAGGATTCTCTTCTCAGTCATATACCCAAAGATAGTTCCCAGGTCCCCATAACTCTGAATAGGACACAATGGGTATTAGAGAATGAATGAATGAATCAATCAATTAATTATTTAATCACTACAGAAAGGATACCAGGTATTTATAGAAATGTACATCTGTAGGGAATCAGGTTCAGAACATACAATAATTGCAAAAATTATTCATATAGATGCACTGTAGCTGATGAAAGACTTGTGCAGCTTAGCAGCACTGCACAGCAACACATGGAGTCATTAAATATTACAGAAAAGATAGGCAGTGCTTCTGTGCAGCAGCTAGCTGATCATCAGGGAAAATAAATAGACAGCCCAGATCTATGCCAATAAACACAGCTATACAACGAAACACATGCGCAGCAATGCAAGGCATCATAGATGTGGTAGGTGAGCACCTCAATATGTACCCCCACATTAACCAAAAAGATGAACTCAGCAATTGATGTATCCCAAAGCTAAAGTAGCGCATGTAGTAGTTATACCACATACCCTAACACATACGTTAGTTACCACAGTGGTATGAAGTGGTGAACACAGCTATATTGTACTACAGTATTTACAACTACAGTTCTATTGTATTTAGATATGTGGACACCTGTCAGATGCAGACATGGGGTAGAAAGAGAAAGGTCCGTAACTTTGGTGGGGTCATAGGGCAGCTGCCTCAGTTACAAGCTATAAGAGGATGTAGTTATCAGCTGACACTTGTATAGGAGTGTAGTACCAGCAATTTCTTAAAAGGCTGTAAAGATATTGTGCTTCAAAAAAGAATACTGAATACTTCATTGGGCTTTTTTCAAGTCTTTTTGTTTGGAGGCACCCAGTTCTGGGAACTGTACAGGACACCAGATAATCCAGCTATGGTTCCGGAAAGAGGTATATAGCAAAGTAGGAAAAGGCATAGTTAGCAAGCAGAACATGAGACAGAAGAATAATGTGGCGAATGGGAGAAGGCAGGACAATGTTCTTGTAGATATAACATCCCATTTTGTACTTTATACAGAAAGGAGGTAACAGGGGAAGGGTATACATTAAAGAAGGGTAGGAGAGGGGGTAGTTCAGTTTGTAGGAGTAGACAGACACCAGTGCAACAGTACAGACAAAATGGAATTGCACAAACTATGATGAGGAGATGTGGGATGGACAAACCCATGGCAGAAATATAGCAGTTGTAAAGAGGTTTGGACAATATGTGGGGAAATGGATGTAACACAAAAGGAAGTGGACACACCTAGCTAAGGGTAGGATGGAGCATGGCATCATCAGTCTACCTGCTGTCATGACCCATAGAGACATTAGTGTCACCCATCACTGGATAAAGGTTCATCAGGATGGCTGATGATATGGGTCATACCCTCCTCAGGATGCTTAATGGCTGGTAAGAGAATTTGATGTCAACTCCATGAGGATCTCCATGAGGGCCAAGTATCTGTCTAATACTATCTTGACTGCAAACTCACACACTGAAAAACCTCAGGCAATGGGGCTGGACTACCTGCCAGTGAGGGATGAAGATTTACCCTTGTAAAGGCACTCCCAGTCTCTTCAACCTTGTGCTCCACAGTAACAGCCTCAACATGGGTGGGCCATGGCTAAGGTGTCTGCTGAGCAAATCTGCTATATGTACTTACCATGAGGAGACACAATGAGAAGTTTGCCATTTAGACATTTGTGCATGAAAACTGACTGAATATATATTGGAAACAGGACAGCAAGTATGATCAGTACCATGTCTGGTCTCTAGTCTCTCCTGTCTCCTGCAGTAGGCAACATGGTTACTATCTTATTCTGTTTACACTGGAAGAGAAGCAACATATCAGACAATAGTGAACGGTGTATGATAAGATGCAATGAGTTTGCAAGTCACATTCCCATACATAAGTCCCATTAGCTGTATGATAGGCAACAGGTTGGTGTGTGTATGTGTGTATGTGTGTGTGTGTGTGTGTGTGTGTGTGTGTGTGTGTGTGTGTGTGTGTGTGTGTGTGTCTGTGCATTATCATACTGACACAGGACAAATGGCTGAATTCCACATGGGGATATAACAATCAGTGCACAGGAACTGTGAGATGATGCAGTGCAATCCCATTTCAATAATGTGTCCCATTAGAAACCCACACCAAATGGAGTTTCCATGTACCTTTAAGTGTCACTCACAACCACCTCCACCTGACAGTAACACTCTACACAAATTATGTTGCCCTTGGCAAATATAGGCCAGTACAAATAACACTGCTAAAAATAAAACAATAAACAAAAAATACTTACAATATAATTTTGGGTGTTGTTGCATAACTCTGCTTTCCAGGCACACAAGTCTTCAAGGTTCCTGTGTTGCATGTCATAATAATGATGCATTCAGTGTCCCCTTGTTCAGGGAAAGGCTGTGACTGGACAACTCCTTAGTCAGGTTATACTAGGCATCCACTTCTTTTGAAGTGACAACTATAGCGGCCTCATAGGTGCTCCCTAAAATGGCCTCAGTGAGGTAATACAAAATCATGCTCTCCTTCATGCACTGTGCAGGGGCTTCCCTACAGTCTGTAGTTGAAACTGCCAGTCTCCTGACTATCTTTAGAAAATTGTGTTACCTCTGTGAGGAACAAAATGGCAACTTGTGAAACACACTCAAAATGTGATTTATAAACAGGTTTTATTACAAAACAGTGACTTTCTGAAAGTTGATCTTCCAAATAGATGAAAAAAAAAAAAAACACCTGAAATTCTAAAGGGTGAAAAACTATTTTTTTCTTGATCTTTTTAAGGGGGCAAGTCCCCCCCCCCCAATGTATATATACCAAATCCATGGGTGCACCAATTCAAAGAAGGGAGAAATCTTCCTAAAGAAGTGAATCATTGCCAACGTAGAAATCAAGCCAGGAATGATTTCCTATGGAAAAAGTGTCCGGCTTTATGCCATTGATCTGTTTTTCAGTGGGCTACTGATGCTTGAGCAATTTTACCTCCATTAAGTATTGAGGAGCCTTGTGAATTATGGGTAGCACAACATGGAGCTGTGAAGCTGCACAATGAATACACTCACACACCTCTCCTGAATGAACTGGTGATCTCCAGCTAGCAGAGATTAGATCAGAGAGTAGGTCATGCTTCATGCTACTTGTGTATAGCACAAAAATAAAATGGTTCAGAGACATTCATCCCGCCTGACTTAATATATCTATGTGGTATGCAGCAGGTATAAAATTGCATTGCTTTAGAGGTGTAAAGCCTCATTTTGTATCCTGCATCATACAGATATTGGAAACTACAAATAATATTTTGTCAGTGTTATTAGGAGGAGCAGCAGCACTTTCAGGATCTATAGGCAGCTTTAACATTATTGCCTGTATGCATATCAGCTATGTAGACTGTATTGGCAGCAAGATAGCATATAATATCAGGAAAACATATCCATGTCCCTGTACATGACTAGTACTATTTATAGTTGAGGGTGCAGTCTGTGTAGCCTTTATTGCATTCTACACTAAGCATATCATCAGTGCAGCTAAATTTGTGTATTCCATCCTCCAGTAATATGACAGAGGAGAGCTGTGTTACTGCTGGTTCCTTAGATGTCTCTTAATGCTACATAGCTGTAGGCCATAACACAAAAAATGAGACTCATTAGGAGTGCATATGTATCAAAAAGATGTATGTATACTTGTGTATTCCTATCTCTGTTCCTACAGCTATGTTATGACATACAACATACCCATACCTATAACTCAGGTACACCTTTGCCTGTAGCTGTCTTCCTACTTGTGCCAGCAGTATATAGTCTACAGCTCTAAGTCATGTTTTCACAGGTGTCTGCAAGTCCAAAGAATGAGGTGCAGAGGCTGGATAACTCTAGCTGTGATGACAGTGATGTCATTCTACAGGAGAGGAGGGTGCTGACCATCCTTTATAGAAGCAGATGTAACAAACAATGGTGCATGATATAAATGTTGTGAGGGCGGGGTTCTGCAGCTACACAGTACAATAGTGTTATATGCGAGTTACTAACTCGATATGCCATGCCATGTCAATGGCACATGCTATTGTGGCAGAGAGTTCAGCCATAGTGGGGGCATCCTGAAGCAGCAAACTGGCTAGCAGAATGGGGTATGATTGCTTGACAGCTCTATTGTAATTTTCCCTAGAGGAGTGGAGACTGACATCAGGATGCACTCACCCTTTTTAATTTCTCCAAATCTTTTGGGTTTCTAATACCATGATGGGAATGGACCCCATTCCTAAGTCAAAGTATGGTTAAAGATAATGAAATTAGCACTGTTTCAATCTTTGATGTCAGCCAAAAGTGCTCTTTGCAGCACCCACAACGTGCCCAGTAATGACTCCTTCTGCAGTTTGTACGGAGTTACGTGGATTGATAGCATATCTAAATACGATTTTAGACTCTTTTTTATGACCCATTACTCCTACTACTATCGGAACTATTTGGGTATCTTTCTTTCACATTGCTCTCATTTCTGCTTGCAGATCCTGATATTTTATAACTTTATGTCCCTCTGTGTGCAGGACACTGTAGTCACTGGGTGTGGCGATTTCAATGATCAATGCTACTTTCGTTTTCTTTTCCTGGACCACTATATCTGGTTTTCTAGCATCTATCTTTTGAATTGTTGTTAATGGATGATCCCATGTGATGTAGACTTCATTTTCGATGATGCTTTGTGGCTCATGTTTTTCAGTGTTTTTCAGCCACTTCAAAACCATAATGTTTGCACAATCCCCAGTGCAGCAGTCTTTCCACGTTATTGTGCCTTTCAGTATACAGTCCTTCTGCCATTAATATGTCACAACCAACAAAGAAGTGTGCAACTGTTTCCAGTTTGGTTTTACAAAACCTACATTTGTCTGTTTCTCCCACATGTTCAATGGACTTTGTAAACCTGCATGTATGTAGCCTACTATCTTGAGCCACCAATATTAACCTTTCATCTCTTGGTTTAAATTCACCTTCCCTTAACCATTTCTGCATTCATTCCTGATCAGCAGGAGGTTCTTCCAGAAGTTTTCTATACTTGCAACTATATTTATGCATTTTCCACATTTCTTGCCTTTTCATCTGATCCTTCCCCTTATATTCTTTCTTTTGTTTTTTGGCACATTCAGTTGCTGCCTGATTTTTATCTACTTCTGGTTTGATTTCCATTCCTGCTTGACACCAATATGCTTCTGCTAGATTAAGCATGGAAGTCATCTTAGATTCAGTCTCCTCATGTTTCAAAACTTTCACTACGTTTAGGTCTTGTGAGGTTAGCAGATATGTGTGGAGTCCCATGATTGCAGATCTGTATATGTAATCAATTTCTAGGAGGCCCATCCCTCCTTCGGAATGGGGAATATATAATCTTGGTATGGACTGATTTTTATAGATCATTTGGTGAGCATGAAGCATCCTTCTTGTTTTAATATCTAATCTATCCAACACATTTTCAGGCCAATCAATCACTCCAAAACTGTAAGTTAGAACAGGAAGAGCAAATTGGTTTATAGCTTGGATTTTGTTCCTAGATGTTAATGTTGTTTTCAGGATTAATTTAAGTCTTCTAAAATATTCTTAAGTTTAATCACATTTGTTCATGTTTTATTGCTGATCCTTCATCAATTCCCAAGTACTTATACACTCCCTCTTGCAGAAGTTCTTTTATATCACATTCTTGTCCCAAACTGATGTTTTCCTGGTGCTGCGGTTTTCCTGCTTTAAAGGTTGCTTTTGCACATTTATCAAGGCCAAATTATATTCTAATATCATCAGAAAAAGTTTTGACAACGTGCAGCTGTGCTTTCAGTTCCTCATCTGATGAGCTACACAGTTTTAAATCATTGACAAATAGAAGATGAGAAGTTTTTAGACTTTGTTTTTTTCTAGGAGCCAAATTGTAGCCATGGCCTAAACTGTTAAGTAGACAGCTTAATGGGTTAAGGGAAAGGCAGAACAGCAATGGTGACAGAGAGTCACCCTGGAATATCCCCCTTTAAATTTTTATCCCTGGGATAATAATTTGTCCTTTATCATGGTTTAATTGCAAAGTGGCCTGCCATTGTTTCATGTTCACTGTAACACAGTTGATTGGTGTAGGCACTATCTTATACATTTTTAAGCACTGTTTTATCCATGAATGTGGGATACTATCAAATGTTTTTTTGTAGTCAATCCATACCATACTTAGATTCTTCCCATTTTTGCAGTTCTCCACTATGACTTTATTTATCAACAAATGATCCCTTGTTCCATATGACCTTCTATTGCCCTTTTGTTCTACTGCAATAATTGAGTTTTCTACTACATGACTATAAACTCTGCATCAATTCCTGTGTATAGTTTATACATCATCGGAAGGCAAGTTATTGGTGTATAATTTTTGGGGTAGCTTGCAGGTTCACTCTTAAGTGGGAGCATTATTTTACCTGTCGTTAGCCAGATTGGTGCCTGTTTGGGGTGTGCATATAAATAGTTCTTACTGATGGCTGGGTCTTCATGCAACGATGTTAATACTTTTAACCAAGTTAGGTACTGCATATGGGCCAGGGGTTTTCCAATTAGAGGCTTTTCTTAACTTTGTTTCAATCTCTCTGGCTGTTACTTCATCCCATTTCATATCCTGTACTTTTAAACTTCTTGTCCTCCCCGTGGTCGAGTGGCCTCCAAAAGACATGCATGAATGGGCGTGCCTTTGCTGAAGGTTGGGCATTGGGCTGGCAACTCAGCACCATAAAAAATCTACTGCCAGTCATTAGTGGACAGGAGTTCCGCTGTGGCAACCCCTAACTGGGAAAAGCCGAAAAGACAAACATTCTTTCATTTACTTCTTTTATCCATTTAGCATCACCCTTTTTTTGATTTCTCCAAGTCTTTTGGGTTTCTAATACCATGGACCCCATTCCTAAGTCAGAGTATGATTAAAGTTCATGAAATTAGTATTATTTCAAACTTTGATGTTAGCCAAAAGTGCTCTTTGCAGTACCCGCAATGTGCCCAGCAGAAAACTCCTTCTGCAATTCATACGGTGTTACATGAATTGGTAACATATCTAAATATGATTGTAAATTCTTTTTTATAAGACCAGTTGCTCCTACTACTATTGGAACTGTCTGGGTATCTTTCTTCCACATGGCTCTCATTTCTGCCTGCAGATCAAGGTATTTTATGACTTTGTGTCTCTCTCTGTACGCAAGACACTATAGTCACTAGGTGTGGCAATTTCAATGATCAATGCTACTTTTGTCTTCTTTTCTTGGATCACTATGTCCAGTTTTCTAGCATCTATCATTTGGACTGTTGGTATTGGGTGATCCCATGTGATGTAAACGCCATCATTTTCTATGATTCTCTGTGGCTCATGTTTCCAATGTTTTTCAGCCACTTTGATACCATAATGTTTGCACAATATCCAGTGTAACAATCTCACCACATTACTATGCCTTTCAGTATACAGTCCCTCTGCCATTAGAGCATCGCAACCAGCAATAAGGTCTGTGACTGTTTCCAACTCGGTTCCACAAAACCTACATATGTCTGTTTCTCCCACATGTATGCAGCCCACTATCTTGGGCTGCCAATATTAACCTTTCATTTCTTGATGTAAATTCACCTCTCCTTAACCATTCCCATGTTCGTTCTTGATCAACATGAGGCTCTTCCAGAAGTTTTTTATACTTGCAATTATATTTATGTTTTTTCCACATTTCTTGTCTTCTCATCTGATCCTTCACCTTATATTCTTTCTTTTCTTTTTTAGCACAGTCAGTTGTTGCCTGATTTTTATCCACTTCTGGTTTGATTTCCATTCCTGCTTGACGTCGATATGCTTCTGCTAAATTAAGCAGAGATGTCAACTTAGATTTATTCTCCTCATGTTTCAAAACTTTCACCACATTTGGATCTGGTGAGGTCAATAGATATGTGTGGAATCCCATGATTGCAGATCTATACATGTAATCAATTTCAAGGAGGCCCATCCCACCTTCAGAACGGGGGGATATACAATCTTGGTATACACTGATTTTTATAAATCATTTGGTGAGCATGACGCATCCTTCTTGTTTTGATATCCAATCTATCCAACACTTTTTGGGGCCAGTCAATCACTCCAAAAGTATAAGTTAGGATAGGAAGAGCAAATTGATTTATAGCTTGGATCTTGTTCCTAGGTGTTAATGCTGTTTTCAGGATTAATTAAAGTCTTCTAAAGTACTCCTTACTAAGCCTTATTTGCATTTGTTCATGTTTTATTGCTGATCCTTCATCAATTCCCAAGTATTTATACACCCCCTCTTGCTCAAGTTCTTTTATATCACATTCTTGTCCCAAACTGATGTTTTCCTGGTGCTGCAATTTTCCTTTTTTAAATGTTGCTTGTGCACATTTATCAAGACCAAATGACATTCTGATATCATCTGAAAAAGTTTTGACAACCTGCAGCTGTGCTTTCAGTTCCTCATCTGATGAGCTATACAGTTTTAAATCATCAACAAAGAGAAGATGAGAAGTCATTAGACTTTGTTGTTTTTTAGAAGCCAAATTGTAGCCATGGCCAAGGCTGTTAAGTAAGCAGCTTAATGGGTTAATGGCAAGGCAGAATAACAAGGGTGACAGAGAGTCGCCCTGGAATATCCCCCTTTGAATTTTTATCCCTGTGATAATAATCTGTCCTTTATCATGACTTAATTGCAAAGTGGTCTGCCACTGTTTCATGGTTACTGTAATGTAATCAATCAGTGTAGGGTGTATCTTATACATTTTTAAGCACTCTTTTATCCATGAATGTGGGATACTATCAAATGCTTTTTTGTAGTCAATCCATGCCATACTTAGGTTCTTCCCCTTCTTACAATTCTCCACTATAACCTTGTTTAACAACAAATGGTCCTTTGTTCCATATGACTTTCTTTTATTGCCCTTTTGTTCTACTGCCATAATTGAGTTTTCTTCTAAATGACTATAAACTCTGTTAGTGTCAATTCCTGTGTATAGTTTGTATGTTATCAGAAGACAAGTTATTGGTCTATAATTTTTAGGGTAGCTTGCAGGTTCACTCTTAAGTAAGAGCATTGTTTTTCCTGTGTTGTTAACCAGTGTGGTGTGTGTTCAGGGTGCATATATAAATTTCTTACTCATGGCTAAATCATTGTGCAAATAAGTTAATACTTTAAGCCAAATGTTAGGTACTGCTTCTGGGCCTGGGGTTTTCCAGTTAGAGGCTTTTCTCAACTTTATTTCAATCTCTCTAGTTGTTATTTCATCCCATTTCATATCCTGTAGCTTTAAACTTCTTATTCTCTCTTTTACTTCTTCTATCCATTTAGCATCTTTATGTTCCACAGGATCTTCATAGATACTTCTCCAAAATGTATCTACTTCCTCTTTTTTTGGCAGTCTATCTATTCCTTTTACCTTATTTCCCAGTTCTCTATAAAACTTTTTTGGGGCCATCAATGATTTGTTTATTTTGTGTTTTTCCCTTATATTTATCTTATCTTCTAAGTCTTTCTGCCTGTTTTGTAATTTTTAGTTTATCTCCAATAGTGCATAATAGATCCTGGTCTGTTCTAATACCATGCATTGCTTTTATCACATCTATCTTTCTTAATATTTTCATTGATCTGTTCCCTCTTCTATAATCTTCTAACAATGATACTTCTTGTCTTAGCTGCTTTATAGTTTTCTCTGTTCGATATTTCCATGATGGTATTCGCTGTTGCCTCCTCTTTTTCCTCGCTACCCTATGTTCCTGTGGTAGAATTTTATCAGTTATTAATTTAGCAGCACAGTAATATATTCTGTTTACTTCTGTTATATCGCATGGGTCTCTATGGGCAGTCCTAATTACTGTGTTCATTTGTTTTATCAAACATCTGACTTTTGGGGTTTTATTAACCTTCTGCAGTCTATTTCTCTCATTGATCTTGATATATCTATCTTTGTTTATTAAATCAAGCAACTCTTCTCTTAACTCCTTTTCTTCCATACTGAGGGTACATCCCTTGTTTTCCATTTCCTGTGGGCATTCTATAGAAAGTTCTATAGCATCTTCCTGTGGCACATTCTCTTCAATTTCATCCTGTGTCATCTGTTCTGTCATATGGGAGCTCACTTGCCTATCACTCCTCAACATTGACTGCGTCAGAGTTTCCACAGTTTCCTGTTTCTTTCCTTGCTGTCTAGCTTCAAATGAATGTTTATACTCGTTTCTTGTGGAAGGCTCCAAAATATCTTGATATGGCACCTGACCAGTTACTTCCTGTTCCACTGGTTTCCCCTTAATTTGGATATCCATTGCTCTATCCTGTTGTGGTGCTTTCGGCATTTGATTTTCTACACTGAATCCTTCTCTTTGCAGCTGTTCCATTACTTCAATTTCTATTTCTTTGACTTCTGAATTACTCATCTCTTTTTCTACTTTTCCTCTTAGTCTTCTTATTTTTTGTATTGTAAAGTTTTCCATATCCAGATTCCTTTGCCTATATTTTTCTTCAAATATCTTTGGTGCTGCTGTTTTTGTATTGGTTAGTTTTGCTTTCTCCTTTGCATAAATATTGCACCATATTAAATCTCTTTTCCTTTCCCATGTCCATATTTCTTCTTCACATGTCTCCTGGTCTTCTTTCTTTTCCTTATTCTGGGGACATACTCCAGCATACTGTGATTTAGACTGTCTTAGACCTTCTACATTAAATCCTTCACTTCAGGTACTCCATAACTTCAGCTTCTATTTCTTTAACCTTTACTTTACTAATCGTCTTTTCTACATTATGTTTTTGTGTTATTAATCTTTTTATTGTGAATTTTTCCATATCTGGATGCCTTTGCCTGTATTCCTCTTTGAATACATTTGAGACTGCCTTCTCTATATTAGTTAACTTAGCTTTCTCCTTTGCATAAATATTGCACTATATCAAATATCCCTTTCTTTCCCATGTCCATATCTCTTTTTTAGCTTTTTCAAATATCTCTACGTTTTGTTGTTTATATTTTTCCACTTCCTCAAAGGCTTCTTTTTCCAAAGAGATCAAAGGTTTTTGATTTATATATTGTTTTTCAAAAATCTGTTGTAGTAATGAACACAAATTTTTATCTGAAGCTTCTGACAGTTTTTCCTGTGAAAGTATTTTTCTTTCCTCTAATTTCTCTCTTAATTGTTTTGTATATCTTGTATCCAGAAATTCTGGGCTTCTTGCATAATAATAACAATACATAATTTCTTTCTTATCCTCAATAGTCCACTGTATAATCTTCATGGCTCTTTTTTGGCCAATCAGTTTTTGTCCTTTTTGTGCACTGCTGCTTTCTTCTACAATGGGGGGCCATCCTCCTCCTGAGCCTGGCCTGGCCCCATTGTAGGAATATTTCTGCATTTTGAGGATTCTACACTGTCATTTTTTCCAGTCCTGGCACTAGTGCACCTATCAGGATTGGGCACTTTTTTATCCTGGGTCTTGTGCCCTAGTTATCTTTTTTCATTTTGATTTACTTCTGTCCATGATATATGCTATATAAATATAGTCTATATATCAGTATCACCTTGGTGAGATTTTGTGAAAAACAGGGTCCACCTCGCGAAGGTACTCACCAAGACTTGAGGATGAATTTAATTTCAGCACTACTATGCTCCTATGCTTGCTGACTTTTCATCTCTCCATCAGGACCCCCTTGAGAGTCAGTTGATGATGCATCAGGTTATTACCAAACACAGCTGATTTCTGTACTACAGCACTATACATACACAATGTTGGTATCCATGCTGGGGCTGGCAAGGATGATAAGACACATATACCCGAGTCATAGTCAAATTATGTAGGGCATGGCTTGTCTCCATCCTGAGTGGACATTCCTCACAGCATAGGGTGAAGGTGTGGCTTTACTTACAGATAACACTGAGACTGCACAGCCTGAATATTCACTGTGCACAGTGGGGGAGGAGGTACTCCATGGCTCAGAGCACAATCATTACTCCCCTATAGCACAGCAGAGTATTGCTATGGTGAAACCTTTAGAGGCTGGGGTAGTACAACTGTCTGATGTTGGCATACATGCTGGGGTGGCAAAGATGGTGAGTCAGACACCTGAGTCACAGTCAAATGACACAAGGACATTGTCTGTCTCCATCCTAGGTGGACATTCCTCACAGTATATCAAGAAGGTGTATTCTTACTCAAAGATAGTACTGAGGGTGCACAGTCTGAGTGTTCACTGTACCCACTGAAGGAAGGGGCAGTCCTTGGCTCAGAGTATGATCATTGCCTTCCCTATAGCTGAAAAGTGCATTGCATCTAATGTGAACATACCTGCTATTGTGCAGCCTTGTAGTGGTGCCAATCTCATTACATGTCCCCTGAGAAGTGTTCAGAATCAATCAGCAGATGTGCTGCAGCATCATTCATATACAGTCTGCCACAATCCAGTTTTATAGGTTCATAGGTGTGTACTAGGCTAATGACCCTGGTGCCTTTACCAAGTTAGCCCATATACAGCAGATTAATGTGTTACATGGCATCCATCTCTAGCAACATATTTCTAAGGATATGGAGTCCAGGAGCACAGTAATGGTAGGCCTCATGATGTTTATGATGGCACACAATGTTTCCATTCCCAACTCCATGCAGAGAATTGCCAGTGTATCATCAGTGCCTTGACTTGACAGTGTTAGCCAAGGTCAAGGCAGGGTATGTATCTGAGGTGGCCATCTATAGGAGACCACAGTATGGTACATGA
Source organism: Protopterus annectens (assembly GCF_019279795.1). NCBI lineage: Eukaryota > Metazoa > Chordata > Ceratodontiformes > Protopteridae > Protopterus > Protopterus annectens. The sequence continues at coordinate 1,116,477,201 of NC_056727.1, forward strand.
TTTTTCACCTTTATTTAGAGATATATAGCTCTTTGCCATCCTTTATCATGAGTGATAACAACACTCACTCTCCCCTGAAAGGACAATTCACAAAAGATTTCATAGCCCACCAGTGCTACAACCACCTGCCATGGGGGACACTCAAGTCCTAGTGCAACATGTCTATAGAGTGTCACACACATAGTGGTACCCCATCCTGTCACATGAGTAAATAAATAGTTGACATACTTCTTCCTAGATTATGTGCATGAGTGTGTGATTGTGCGTGTGTGACAGTCATGAGCCTTTTTGTCTCTAGCCACATGAGAAGAACTGTGACTAACTCCACCCCTCCCTCCTATGTGATATATGTGGAAATGTCTGAGGCATAGTGTAGCCAGACCATGCAGTGACCAGCACAGAATGATACTGCCACTACCAGTATCACATTTGCCCTGTTTGACACCACAATGTCACTGTGTGCTTGTCTAACCCAATATTTCTGAACTAGATGAAACAATTCATCTGTACTGTTGTGTGCCATGCATGTCACCATGGATGGGTGGGGGTGCTGGGCAGCTGCTGATTATTGTTGTGTTGTTATATATCATTCTTGCTGGACAGTGGTACTATTGCATTGTCATTTCTGATTTTGTGTGTGTTGGTGTGGGTGTAGGTGCAAGGTCCAATCATAACAGCTCTTGGGCTGTCCTGTCTGTTTCCTCACCTGCATTTTATGAAGTATATAACATGCTAAGCATATCCTGCAGACTGTGTTAAGCTAATGTTGGAGTGCTACTTCAAACATATGAAGGCAGCAGAAGTGAACTTTGAGCAGACTGAATATATGATCTGCAAATGTCTGGATTCCTGCATGTGTGGTGTTGTATAGGAGTTCAGATATGGTATGTCAGTTCCATATGGCTGGCGTAAGGGCTTTAGTTGGTATCCAGTATTACCTAAACAATGTTAAAATGTTAAGGGGGTACTACATTTTGAGAAACTGCACATGCATATTCTACATATATAGCTGACATATGCCACATATGTGAATCATGTGAACTGTCTGGGTGCTGTATGGATATGTTGGTTATGATTCCATGTGTGTCACATGCCACTGTAACAGCTAAGAGAATAGTAGCCCCTCCTGCTCACAAGCTTTTGGAACTTTGGGAAAGGTGGGGCATTAATTGTTACATGCATCCCATGTGTGGCACCCAGTGAAGAGAAGCAGGTGATATTGTCCTGTACTATGAAACCACATATGCTCATACACATTTAGAAGCATTATGTCATACAGCTTGTTTCTTGGATTCTGGTTGTGGAGACTTGTGAAATAATCATCATGCCCCCAGTTGGTTTCTAAAAGATCCCTATAGCTAGAAAAGAAAGGGTTATATATTCTTTGCTATGGGAAGGCCATGCATTCCAACAGGTACACAACGTTAGTGTAGAAGGGGTGAAGCTTATAAAGCTCAATTTACAGTAAGGGTGGGCATTTTAAAATCACCAACTTTAAAAAGCAGATCAAGAAATGGGAAGGTGGATGGGAGTGGGAGCGTGGATGGGAAAAATAACTAGCAGGGAGTCACCAACAGTGACTGCAGTTCATGCAGGCTTTGAGTTTTAACAGAAAAGGAAAAGAAACAGAAATTCACTCTGTATTTAAGTATCACTCAAGAAACAAATTAACCAATGAAAAAATGTGAAATATGCAGGCTAGATAATTTAAGTGTCTATCTCCCACACAGAAGAAAAACACCAGGCCAAGTAAGCAGATTTCTTAAAACAGAAGATAAAATAGAACAGGTAAAACATAAAACAGCTCTATCAGTTTAAGCAACTCACAGACAACACAGATTCCCCAGCAGGGAGTCACCAACAGTGCTTGCAGTTTATGCATGCTTTGAGTCTTATCAAAAAAGACAAAGACCTACAATTTCCTTGTCTATTTAAGTATCACTTAAAAAACAAAGTAACCAATAAAAATAATGTGAAATGTGCAGTCTAGATAATTTGTGTCTATTTCCCACATAGAACAAAAACACCAGGACAAGCAGATTTCTTTAAACAGAAAACAAAATGGAGGAAACAAAACTGAAAGCAGCTCTTTCAGTTTAAGCAACTCATAGACAAAAAATATATATATATATATAGGTTTACTTTCATCACCCAGCAGGGAGTCACCAACAGTGCTTGTAGTTTATGCAGGCTTAGAGTATTATCAGAAAAATGCTTACTGCATGCACCTGTAATATTTTGCTGTAATTTGTACTTTGATAGTGAGGTACATACTGCTGCACAATTTCTCCCAAATATGACTAAGAACTGTAAATGTACACATTGCATGCATTTGCATATCATTGGAATTTCATTTCTCTATCTCAATTCATTTGTTTATCATTATATAATCATTTGCATAGTTTTTGCAGTGTGCCTTTGCTTCTGTGCACCCTGCACTGTAGCACAGTGTTGGACTATGAATCACTATCAGTCTATGTTTAGCTGCGTGTTGTTATTTTTAGTACCTGGAAAGTCCATCTGAGAATGGAAATGCCCATTTTCAGCTGAGCCCCAGGAAGAAAACACTCCAAGACAAGAAGAGAAATATATTTTTGACAATTCAAAAGAAATATATTCAACATTATTTGCAAAGTAATTTCAAGCATATAGTCAACAGTCATTATTAACAAAGCATATCAGATTAAGGAAATACATGTTTTCAAGATATTGTGAGTAAAATCAAAAATACTACATTAATATACAGTATCCATAGTGGACAGAGTTAGGACTCATAAAAAATATAGGTGTGGTACAGTTGCATAGTTTATTAGTTGCCAGGTGATATTTTCAGTCAGATTTGATTTTTTGCAGGTTATTTAAAAGCCTGAGGTGGTTTGGAAAATTTTTTTCCATACCTTGGAGATGACAACAGAGATAGTAAGTCACTATAATAGTTATTAGATTTATTAGCAACAGTCAGTTTAAGTTCTGAGGATTTTGGTGTTCTATTTGGTAAATGCCACTTGATGAGATTTGACAGCAAGGGTGTTTTAAGTGGATGGTGCATTATTTTGTTGTGCTGTCTGAAACTGGGAGAGGATAATGTGTTGAGGAAGTTTAAGCCAGTTAAGGGTATTCAGCACTACTGCTACTGGTTTGGGAGGCTGCAGGTGCATTTATTAATTATGTTGTAGGTGCTTTCTAATTTGTGTTTGCTGGAAAAGCTGAGATTTTTAATATTTTTGAGGCATATATGAGGTTAGGAAGGAAAAGTGAGGTGGCAGTTGTTTGTTTTACTACTAATACTTAGCTGGTACTTTGCTCTGTAAAAATAACCTAGCATGCAGTTTGCCTTTTTGACTGCACTGTCAACAAGTAGTTTAAATTTTAACTTATTAATGATAACTCCTAGTAATTTTGTGTTGGTGACATTTTCAATTTTTGTGTTGTTTGAGGAAATAATACTAAAGTCGATGCTATTTTGATTCATGCATGTGGGAAATAATAGGATTATTTTGGTTTTCTTTGGGGTTTAAGAGTAATTGAGATGTATTTAGCCATTTTTCTATAGGGGTGAAAGCTTCCTGTGTAATGGTTTCTAAGGTAGGAGGATTTGAACAAAATAAAGTTAAGTCATCAGCATATTGTATTATGTTGGTGAGTTGACAGTCACTAATGAATATTTTGAAATGTATTCACCCAGGTATGGAGCCTTGGGAGATTCCTATAGAGATTTGAAAGTAGGGGGAGTGGGAGTCATTCCATTTTACAGACTGTGTGTGTTTGTTTAGGTAGTTAGTGAACCAGCTAGTTTAGGGAAATGTGAGGCCTGTAAGATGTAGTCTTTTGAGGAGTAGTTGATGTGAGTTTATGTCAAAAGATTTTGACAAGTCTTGGAAAATGGTGAAGACAAAATTACCTGAGTTTTTACTTTGTTTAATGATATCTAGGACAAACAGCAGGGCAGTTTCAGTGCTGTGGTGGAGTCAAAAGTCATGACAGGTAGGAGAAAGTATTTGGGTATTAAGTAGAAAGGCTACAAATGCAGATCTATGCATTTTTCCTTGGAGAGGGGAGAAAGGATAACTATAGGGTAAGAGTTTGACAGTTCAGTCGATGTGCCACCTTTGTGTAATGGGATTATGAAGGGAGTTTTCCCTAGGGCTGGGATGTAGCTTACTATAAAAGATCCATTAATTAGGATAGATACAGAGTAGCAAATGGTGTCAGTGGTTATACTGAGGTATTCAGATGGAAGGTTGTCAGGAGATAGTGTTGTGGGTTTCAGACTTTCTAATGGATTTTTTGATGGTATTTGTTTGGATAGTTGTTAGGTTGAATTAGGGTGTGGAGCTATGGTCTGAGGGGATTAGATGGGGTGGGCATAGATTATTATTGTTTAAGTGTAGTACTTGATGTGAAGTGTTTGTTGAATTTGTCTGCAATGTCTTTGCTGGTTTCATACGGGAAATGATTTGCGGTGGGTTTTAGGCCTGGTTTTAGGAAGTTGTTTCAATTTGACAAATCCTTTTGGGCTTCTTTGCATATGTAGTGTGGTTTGTGCAGAAGAAGTTCTTTTTGTCATAACAATCTTGTACCTTTGTGCTGTTTCTGAGGCACCGATATGTATCCCAGTATCCTGGGTCCTAGGTTTGTGCCATTGTTCCCAGGTGTTGTCTTTGTCTCTCATGAGTTGTTTAGTTTGGCAGGATAGCCATGGGTCCAAATTTATTTTCACTCTTTTATATCTCAGTGAGTCCTGTTGGTTTAGTATGGTTAAGAAGGACTTATTGAAGTAACACGACAGATTCATCTAGAAGCAGACATTTGTATGATTCCCAGTCACATTGTTTAAGTGTGTCATTAAATATGGATTTATCAAAAGTAGTTGTGTTTCTCACAGACCTGACGTATAAGGGGTTTGGGGGCTTGTGGTATTATTCTCTGTTGATGTAGGTGGGGATGATTGCTGAGAAAGTCTGGAAGGGTGCTGACTAGGTTATTTTTTTCAGTACTGGATAAGAGCATGCAGCCTAGTATGGATTTTTTTTGGATACTTTGTCAAATTGGGTTGGCTGTTGGATCAGCTGAGTGAAATGATAGAGGTTAATATTATGGGGATCGGACTTTGAGTTGTTAGAAGTCAGATGGTTTCCTGGTTGAAAGCAGATAAATAGCTAAGTATGATTTTGATAGTCATGGTATTTTTTGGGGGGTAGAGGTGTAGTTGGCTGTAAGGATTTATGATTGTTTAGATGGAGTTTGGCTATTAGTATTTCTTCATTGCTGTGTTGTGTAATAGTTGGGAGGTGGGTATAGATGTGTAATTTGGCATAAAAGATGATGCCCATGGCTTCAGCCCATTTACCTTTGTGGTCTTTCCTAATGATGGTGTAACTAGGAAAAAATTATTTCTTCATCTTTAATTTCAGATCTTAACCAGGTTTCAGTGATTACTAGGATGTGGGGTTGATGGAAGTCAATCAATGCATGAAGGTCAGATATCTTATTGAAGATCCTGTGGGTGTTGAGATTATATATTTGTAGACTGGAGGAAGAATATGTTTTAGAGGATTGCTGAGTTTTTATGTAGGAGGTTTGGGTGGGTTGAGTATTGGGTTTGTTCACATGGGTCTAGTATTGGGCCAGGGTTGGGGCTTACATATCTGCTCTCTATTAGTTTATTGGGGTGGGTTATGGAGTTTATGAGATTATGGAGAATTAGTTTTGGTACTTTTGCACTGGAATGTGGGGTTTTGCATTTGATACAGTTTAGTAGTGTATGTTTTTTTAGTAGGATTTTGACTATGCTGAAGATGGATGGCAAGATTAGGGAGCTGTATCTGTGGACAGCGGGTAAGCATTTTTTGGGGGAGGAATTGGTTTGACTGTAGATAGGGCATGCCTAATTTGTAGTCAATAGGCTTAGGATGGCTAAAGTTCCTATTATGGGAAGTAGCTGTATATGCTTGTTGGGAGGTGTGGTATAGTTGTATAGAAGAGTATAGAGAATAAATGGGTGGATATGGATAGTGGAGAGTTAGGTCATATATTTTAGCCAATAACTTTAATGATATGGGGGGTGGAGAGCATTGCAAAGCTGTTTATAATGAGAGGGAGTGGAGTGTACCTAGTCCCATGAGAAAAGAATCGGGTCGTGAGCTATGGTAACGTACAAAAAAAATCTGTTTATTCAGCAGTGGTGTCATCAAAATCTAGAATTCATTATTTTTTAATCTTTTGGTTGTTTTTATCAGACTGGTTACAGGGTTGCTGCTTGCTATGTTTCTGCTTAGTTTTAATGAGAAATAGATTGAAATGCAGTGTATGCCTTGAGGTTGATGATGGAGAATAGCTGTGGGAGACAGCTGCTCAACTGAAGACAGGGCAGCCTATTGCAAGATGCAGCAGAATGTATTTAATGTATTGTTTAGCTGTAATTTAAGACCAGCTGGGTGTGGGCAGTCCTAACTTACCTAATAGCGATTGGATATCAGACATTATTTTCTTGCTGTATTAATGTCTAGTCTTGGTTTAAACCTTTTCAAGAGGTGCAATAATTGGATTGGACAAATCTTGTCTGGGAGGTGGCTGGGAGGGATATTCAGACCCCTAGCAGTAGTTGGAGATGGCTAGTTCTTAGAACAGTTGGACTTTAGCCAGCATTTTCTTGCACTATTAAAGTCTTTTTCATTTTCTTTTGGATGGTCCCATTAGGGGTTGCCATAGCGGATCATCTGTTTCTATTTCTTCCTGTCCTCTGCATCTTGCTCTGTCACACCAACCACCTGCATGTCCTCTTTCACCGGGTCTATATTAGATGAACGAAAGTTCATCTTAGCAAACGCTCACATGAGTGAATATCCAGGTACTCGAAACTGCAATTGTGGAGGGCTGTACCCCCCCACCCCCAAATATATATTCCAACTCTGAGATCGCACTACAGTGAGGAAAGGGCAAATATTCCCATCTTCACTGTACCGCGATCTCACAATTGCAGTTTCGAGTTCCGCAGTATTCGCTCATGTGAGCGTTCATTAAGATGAACTTTCTTTCATCTAATATAGACTACATCCATAAAGCTTATCTTAGGCCTTCCTCTTTTCCTCTTATCTGGCCGCTCCATCCTTAGCATCCTTCTCCCAAAATACCCAACATCCCTCCTCAGCACATGTCCAAACCAAAGCGATCTTGCCTCTCTGGCTTTGTCTCCAAACCATCCAACCTGAGCTGACCCTGTAATATACTCATTTCTAATCCTGCCTATCCTCGTCACACCCAGTGCAAATCTTAACATCTTTAACTCTGCCACCTCCAGCTCTGACTCCTGTCTTTTAGTCAGTGCCACCATCTCCAAGGTCATATAACAAAGCTTGTGTCACTACCATCTTGTAGACTTTCCCTTTCACTCTTACTGGTACCCGTCTGTCACAAATCTCTCCTGACACTCTTTTCCACCCACTCCACCCGGCCTGCACTCTCTTCTTCACATCTCTTCCTACTCACCATTAGTGCGAACTGTTGATCCTAAGTGTTTAAACACATCCACCTTGGCCAGCTGTACTCCCTGCATCCTCACCATTCCTCTATCCTCCCTCTCAGTCACACACATATATTCTGTCTTAGTCCTGCTGACCCTCATTCTTCTCCTCTCTAGAGCATATCTCCACCTCACCAGGGTCTCCTCTACCTGTTCCCTATACACTTCTTCTCCCCTTCTCAGGCATCCACTCTCTTTCCAAGATTCTCTTAAACAATCTGGTTAAAACCCCCAATGCCATCTCTCTTAAACACCTCCATGCTTCCACAGGTATGTCATCTGGACCTAAAGCCTTTCCATTTTTCATCCTCTTCATAGCTGTCCTTACTTCCTCCTTGTTAATCCATTGCACTTCCTGTTTCTCTATCCCCACATCATCCAACCTTCTCTCTCTCTCATTCTCTTCATTCATCAGCCCTCAAAGTACTCTTTTCATCTGCTCAACACACTCTCCTCACTTGTGAGTGTTTGCCTTGTTATCCTTTATCACCCTAACATGCTGCACATCTTTCCCAGCTTGATCCCTCTGTCTAGCTAATTGGTACAGTTCCTTTTCTCCCTCTTTAGTGTCCAGCCTTTCATACAACTCACCATGTGCCTTATCCTTAGACTTCACCACCTATCTCTTCACCATACACCTAATCTCCTTGTACTCCTGTCTACTTTCTTCATCTCTCTGACAATCCCACTTCTTCACCAACCTCTTCCTCTGTATACTCTCCTGCACTTCCTCATTCCACCTGCAGGTCTCCTTGTCCTCCTTCCTCTGTCCAGATGTCACACCCAGCACCTTTCTAGCTGTTTCCCTTACCACCTCTGTTGTGGCTGTCCAGATATCTGGTAACTTCGCTGCCACCCAGTGCCGGTCTTAACTCTTCCCTGAACTCCACCTTACAGTTATCCTTTTTCACCTTCCACCATTTGATCCTTGGCACTGCCCTCAGTCTCCTCCTCTTCTTCTTGATCACCAGTGTCATCCTACAGACCACCATCCTATGTTACCTAACTACACTTTGCCCTGTCACCACTTTGCAGTCTCCAGTCTCCTTCAGACTGGCTCTCCTGCTTAGGATATAACCCACCTGTGTGCATCTTCCTCCACTACTGTATGTTACCCTATGCTCCTCCCTCTTCTTAAAATACATATTCACTGTAACCATGTCAACCCTTTTCACAAAATCCACTAGCATCTGACCTTCTGCATTCCTCTCCTTAACACCATACCTACCCATCGCCTCATCATCCTTTCAGTTCCCTTCACCAACATGCCCATTGAAATTCGCTCCAAACACCACTCTCTCACCCTTGGGTGCACTCTTCATCTAACTCACTTCAAAAGTTTTCTTTCTCATCCAATGGACATCCAACTTAAGGAGCATATGCACTAACAATATTCATCATCACACCATCAGTTTCCAGCTTCATAAACATCACTCTATCAAACACTCTTTTCACCTCCAAAACACTCTTGACATACTGCTCCTTCTCTTCCCATCAACACCATGGCAGAACAATTTGAGCCCACCTCCGATACACCTATCCTTACTCCCCTTCCATCTGGTCTCTTGCATGCACAATACATCAACCTTCGTCTCTCTACCATATCAGCTAGCTCTCTCCCTTTACCAGTCATACTGCCAACATTCAGAGTTCATGCCCTCACTTCTACACTCCTAACTTTACTCCACTCCTTCTGCCTCCGGGCATGCTCTCCCCCTTTTCTTCTCCTTCAGCCAACAGTAGCCATATTTCCACCACCACCCTGCTGGCTAACAATGCTGGAGATGGCCATTATTAACCCAGGCATCGACCAATCTGGTATGGAAATCTGTCTTGCTGTCCGCATATTTGCTCTGGCAAACATTTTACACTGGATGCCCTTCCTGATGTAACCCTCCCCTTTTATCTGGGCTTGGGACTGGCATGAAGAAATACACTGGCTTGAGGATCCCCCAGTGACTCTATTAAAGTCTTCTCCTGGTTTAAACCTTACTGACAGATGCAATAATTGTGATGGGTAAATCTTGTCAAACCTGGCTGGAAAGGATATTCAGTCTTCTAGCAGTAGTGGGAGATGGCTAGTTCTCCTATGTTGAGTAGTTGTTTTCTGGGGGGGGGCTTAGATGAGTAATCTGCAAGGTATGATAGTGAGTGATATGGTTTTTAAGCAGGTAATACTGTCATAATGGATGTTATGGGGGTGGCTGAATGTGTGGAAATTGCCCTGATATGTAGTTGTGTCTTTAAACAGGCTTGTGATGCCATTAAAAAGTGAGAGGATAGGAGTGGGATTAAATGTTTGTGGATATGGGGGATGGTTGGGGAACCAGGGGTGGAAAGGCAGCAAAGCAGGCCACACCTCCCACATTAGTGGGAGGCAATCAGTCTGGGACTTAAACCCACTTATTCTGCACACTCAACCCAACAAAGGTAAACAAATGGCCTGAAGCAGTTTTGCTGTGCCTGCTAAAAGACAAAATCTAAAAGTGAGGAAACATCACTGTAAACTTGTGATAAGGCAAACCAGGCAGAACAACTGCAATGATGTACCACTGAGTGTGCAGGGATGCTTAAACATGAAAGCAGCCCAAACAGGGGAAGATTACATCAGTGAAAACAGAGGTAACCAATGTATGCATTATGTACATGCAGTCCTAGCTGGGGCCATGTTCTTATTACTCAAGCTCCGTGAAACAAGACCAAAACAGCTGCTACAATTATGTAAAGTATTTAAAATAGTATACCTGCCCTAATGCAAAAATGCATGTTTAGGATACAAATACTAACAAACAAGAACACACTATGCAATTATGTGTTCTTGTTTATGGACTCTGGATACAGAACATTGTGTGCAGCGATCCCATTCCAAAATAATAGTGCACCTCAAGAACTATGTTGCTCATGCACGTTTTCACATTCAGGATTATAGTTTTAAGAGGAACAGACTCCCCATCCACAAAAAAGTTCAGGTTTGTCCTTATTCAGCAGCAACTTAGATCTATGGATAGGAAACAGAAAAGTTACCCCAGGACTGTCCCCTGTACTACTAATGGACAGGGACAGCTCCTAAATGCTTTATCCAATGTGTGGGTTCCCTCAAATTATTTATGGTATGATCCCAGTTATTCTCATTAGGGACAATATATAATTATTGACCATGAGATTGGTAAGGCCAAATGGGATAGGGTATTTTGAGCAAAGAAGGGAAATTGGCTAGGCTTAAAATAGCCTACAAGGGCATCTAGTCTAGTACTTCATTATGACCCTATGAACCTGTAGAACTGTACAAGCCCATTTAAACAAGTCTCCTCATTCAAACTTAATATCAAATGTTCAGCCTCTCTCTCTGTCTCTCTCTCGCTCTCTCTCTCTCACTCTCTGTAGAATCATTAATTCACATTTTAATGACAGAACTGTACACTAAAACTTACACAACTGCATCTTTGTATTCATTAATTTTGTGGTACATGAGTTACTCTATTCAGGTGTGTGGAGAAGCCAGATCCTCCTGCAGCAAGTGATAAGGGATATGGCAGATAACCAGTACAGGAAGGGATGAATGTCCACTGTAGGATGCATGTGCATTTGCAGGTACACATGCATGCACACACAAATACACACACACACACACACACACACACACACATACACACACACACACACACACACACACACACACACACACACACACACACACACACACACACACATAAAAGGCCAGTTCACCAATTCAGCTACCTGCATATCATTGGAATAAAATCCTTGTAGACAATGGGAAAATTGTAAACGTTTGGCAGAGAAGGCACCCTAGCCAGGAAATGAACTGCAGAACCAAATGTTGTGAGCTAATATGCTGCTCTGACTACAATCCAGTTGACCCAGATTTGATTAACAGCTCAGGTAATTGACACAGCAGCAGGGAGGGATATGTGTTTCCATTCCTGGGAGGGTGGGTGGTCATAGGAGCATCTCAGTGGTGATCCCTGGTGGAGGCTAAGGTTGTAACTGGTGGAGCATGATCTAAAAGAGGAATAAGGATGGGGTAATGTCTGAGCTGCATATCCCCACTGCATGCCTGGCCTCTTAGCTGTCACCACATAATCCACTTGGTCGGGAGGGAGAAACAGGATAGGTCATACAAGAAAACCTTACAGTCTTTCATATGGACAGCACAATTGCTCAAGATGCTCTTATTCTCCTTGCTGGCCCTGCTGCCAATTTGGGCACCGCATGGGGGGGGTTGACTGGAGTGTTGCTAGAGCCAGCAAAGGATGTGGGGCACTGGGACCACTGTCAGAGTGACAGAAGGGGAGTAAAAGGAAACAAAAAAGTGCTGTGCGCTAATAATGCTAATTACTCTCATATTTTGGCTATAAATGTGATAACATTGACTTAATATTCAAAATGGCACCAAAGAAAATTATGCTGCTATCTAGTATCAAAAATGCATGTCATAACTGTACAGTAGACTCCATGGAATAATAATGCTTCATGGTCCTTTGCTGTATTCCTTACCACCTATCCAACATTTTGTTTTAGTTCACCACATATGCTCATAGCCATTACAGTATTCTTAGACATATCGTGTCATCATTTGATTGAACAACATGTCTTCTTACCAACACACTGTGTTACCACACTGTCTGTGAACATTCACATGAATCCTTCCAATCCTTCTCCTCCTGTTTTTACTAATTTCCATCAGTATTCCATCATGTTTGATTGTCATGTACCATAAAATCATCCCCCAATCAAAAATGGCTTTTACCATGATGGACAGTATCTTACATTGACTAGATCTCTGCCTTACATCTGCTGCTTGCTATGACAGGATCCTGTGCACCCTTGAATAGCATAATTTGGCTATAAGAGGATATATAAATGAATAAATATGTTTTATTGGAATTGCATGTTTTTTTCTGACTCTATATCTGTTTGGCTTTCATTAATCCTCTCTCTTGCTGTCCTCTTTCTCTCTTTCTCTTTTTAGGAATCACATGGTCAGGATACTCAAGTTTTCTGTTTTTTTTTTTTTACTCTAATAGTATCTTTGTAGACCTACTCTGAGCCACATTCTTGCAATCTAAGGGACAAATCTGGTACTTTGCAGTCTAGATGCTTCCCACCAAGTTATATGTGTAAGGACACAATAATCTCACCTCTGTCTTGACATCTGGTTTACCTTTCCTGTTGCATTCCAGCACCCAAGAAAATGGTACAGGAGATTTCTATAAGTGTTTGCTGCAGTCCCATACTGAATTACTCTCTGCTCATTCCAGGCCCTCACTTACACAACACTGTTACATACCAAAGCATCTGTTAAGTTTTATAGAGTCTGTCTTTAGACCACAAGCTTCTAGGGTTCGGGAATATGAGACAGAGATGCATGCAAGCTTGCAATCTTATTCTGGAAACTCAATAAATGCCATGCTCTATTTATAATGTGTTTAGTTCTGCATCAGTCACCTTACACAGGTTGTGAGTTTAGTTCATTTAAAGCTAGTGGCTATGTCTATGTTCTGATCTACTATGATTTCTTGCACATTGTCAATATACACCTGACTTGTTTCACTTTGTATGTCAGGATAACAAAATACAGAATGAAGATTTTTGTGTATTTGTTTATCAAGTATCTGAAGCATCTAAGTCTTGTATTTCAGACAATAAATGAAAATACGCAATAAAAGTCCACCAGAAGATGTCACTGTTTCCCACAGGAAACTTTTTTTTTTTATACAGAAAACTGGAACAAATCAAAATTCAGTTATAGCAGATCACACACAGTGAAATAAGACAGCCTTCAACCTGTACATATGAAGACATCTGTGAGTTTTCATATAGATAAACGTATAGTTTAAAATGATTATTACTAGAGTATAAAATTATACAGCGAAGTAAATACAGAGCATCCTTTACAGGAGACACTGAAAAGTTTGGATTACAACAATGTTCATTTTCTCTGTTCACGTCTATGATGTACAGAATGTTCTGTAATACGGTAGCGATGCCAGGTACTCTGACAAAGACGATTGTCAATCATGTCCCAAACAGACCAGGCTAATCCAGGGTTGCATGACACGAATCCCTGGGATGAAAATGTTTTTTGAGCAATGGCAAATGAAGGACCAATATGAAAGCAGATTTGCTGTTCTTGACAGTCTCTGCTGCTGAGCAAAAAAATGGCACTGAAATGCAAGATACAAGCAGCCTGTCCTTCTCCAGTACTTCTTGATAAAAGGGCACTGCCCTCAGTTGACTGACATGTAATATTCAATAAAATCAATTAAATATCATTAAAACACAGTTCAGAATATTAAATGACAGTTTGCTTTACTTCCAGCCAGTACAATTTCATCAGCTTCTCCCTTACAAGTTGTTACCTGAAGCTGTCCTACTGTGTCAAGGAACCATTTATGGTTCCTGCTTTACAATCTACTGAAGCTCATAAAATATGAATTCTTATACCAAATGTTTGCATTCTAAGCAGCTGCAGTAATTTGTGGGGGAGGACTTGAGGGGATATTTGATTATATCATACACAAACCTAGCACATAAACAGCAGGCCAATAATTGATATCAGGTCATTTCAAAACATCCAAAGGTAGACTAGAATTACCAATATATCAGAAACAAACCAGGCATCAAAGGAGCTTCTAGAATCATATTTGAGCACTGTCAACTAACTATAATTATCAGAAGTTGGAAAGAGGGCTATAGAGAGGAATATATATATTCCTTATTGAGCAGCATTTTGCAATACCCTCATAAACTCTTTCATTTGACATAAACATTAAGAATCAGAAATTAAAGTTGATTAAAGAGTGCAACTAGGTTTTATGCAAGAGCTAAATGATTTAATCAAATGACTTAATTAAGGCTACAAAATAAGTATGCTGTGGAAATAGTGGTTGGGCTTCAAACCTGAGTAGGTGTTCCTAGTTATGAGCATTGAAGTTGCAATTGCTTAGTCCCACTGATACTTATGAGTGGTCATCCTTTCCATTATACACGTTCAAGACCAGTGCCATTACTGCTATTATTATTGTTTTATTGTTACTACTGCTACCATCAACTTATTATGCTACATTCTAGATCTCAGTAAGTTCAAGCTTAGCACATACATCTGAACTTCTTTGCTCAAGAATTCTGTATAGAGCCAAAAATAATGAGACAAATGTCCAAAATTAGGGACAATTTTTAAACGTTACTCTAGCTTGCTTAATAAGTTAATGGGCTTTGCATCAACATGTATTTTCTGAACAATAACAAGTATGAAACCCTAATGTCTAGCCAGAGGTATAGCTAGGGCAGGGGGAGGGGAGTGGCTATTCCAGGCACAAGGAGCTAAGCAGTAAGATCCACAGATGATTATGGTGGGTAAGTACATACTGGATTTCAGAAATAAATGCTGATAATGTATTTGTGGGATACTTTATCTGTTGCAAGCTGCTTATTACATTTGCAGCTAGCAGCTTTCTAAATGTTTATAGCAAAAGAGCTTTTTTGGGGTACTCATATTTACGAAAACCTTTCACCATTTTTTGCTCCTTAACTTAGTGTTGAGAGGGGCAACAGATCAGAGAACTGCTCAGGGTACCAGTAACCTGGCTCTGGTTCTGTGCCTGTCATAACTGACTGGCCATAATCCTCAGTAATGTTCTAGAAAAATCAAAAAATTTTATGGAGAACAATGAAAAAAATAAGAGGTAAAATCAAGGGTGCTCTTCCAAACCAGGGCAGTTGAGGGTAAGGTTTAGCATTGCTGAGCTCTAATCAGAAGTGTAGCTGGGCAGGTGAGAAGTAGGGAGCTACCCCAGGTGCAAGTTGTTAGGGGACACATTCGGGAGATGTCGATTGTTCAATAGAGCACTAATGCCATTCATAAATTAATGCTGATAATGCAATTACAGTCAGTACTGAAGTGCTTTATCACTTCTTGTGTGGTAAAAGATGTACACTTCATACTCATTTGTACATCTGACAATGTGGCACTCCTCCAAAAATTACTTTAACAGCAGCTGAAACGTGGCTTCATAACTCACAACTCATGCACAACCCTATATAAAACAAACTACTACTGTTTTTGTTCAAATCCCTCTTCCATGAAAAACAAAACTTAAAGACTTCTCTCTTGATAATATAACCATTGAAGCCACTTCTCAAAGCAAATTATTAGGGGTGATAATAGATAATAATCTTAAATTCAATCTGCATGTACAATTGCATAAGAAAAACTTGAGATGCTTTACAGAGCCAAAAACCTTCTCACCGACACAACTAAAGCTACACTTGCCACTACGTATCTCCTCCCCACACTTCTTTATACTGCGCCCATCCTTACTAATCTCCAAGCATCACAGCAATCAAATCCTGAGCAAGACTATAACAAACCTGCTAAAATTGCAGCAAATACCCCTTTCACCACCTACTACTTTATAGCACTAAAAAGCCTAAATTGGTTAGAACTACCCAGTCAACTAACACATACACTTCTTACCACCTATACAATTATCCAAAATCCATCTGTTTGTCCAGCACTAAATAACATTCTACACAACTATGTTCCCATTTGGTTATTAGGATCCAGTGAACAACACTCCTGTCTGTCCACAAACATCAAATCTGCTAGGCATAGTCTGTACTCATACTATGCTGCTAAGGCCTGGAACTCCTTATCTCTATCCATCAGTTCAATACCCCCCACCCCCCAGCCTGGAAAATCATTCTGAAAGACTTCCTAGGCAAAAGCTAGCTCTGTTCTTTCTCAACACTATGATAACCTATATTTCTAAATGTGAGCTAAGACCCATTCATACCTTACATCTCCTTACTCTCACGTCTTCACTCACTTCCTTACTTCTATCAACTTCTCTCCCTGGCTTTGTCTCTAAATAAACCATAAGCCTGCTTTTCTCTCACTTTGTATTAACGTTCCTATTTGTATTATACTATCTTAACTTTAATTTCTCTATAACTGGCTAAAATGTATCTAACTATTAGATCATTGTCATATAACTCGTATCTATTCTTAACCAATGTTTTCATATTAAGTTTAATTTGGTATAATTATTTAAATGGTATTTTTAAAGACTGAAAAATTATTGCTCTTAAAATGTTTTGTAATACTCTGGAGCTTTTCTATGTGGGCCTCCACTGAAAATGGGCTTCTACCCAGTCAGACTTTCCCAGTAATCAAATGTCAATAAATAAATAAATTAATAAATATAACAAGTAATTTGCTACATGATTGTAAGAGAGCTTTATTTATTTGTTTATTGGTATGAGAGACTCTTTTTTTTTTTAATTGCCAAAATTTAAAAGTTGAGGGATTGCTAGATTGGGGATCAGCATGGGGCACCATAATAAGTAGGTATGCCTCTGACTTTAATCACAGCGGTGAAAGAACTAAGATATATTGTGGTGGTCTTCAAACCATGCTAGATGTGGCCAATACTATTACAATACCTTTGGGCTCAGTGATCTGGAAGAGAGCTAGGTTTAAGTAATCACATATTACTGGTTATTTTGTGTTATTGGTACTTCACATAACTTTTCTGAGATTCGTCCTCAATGGTATACAGCTATCCATTCCCTTACTATGGGAATTCTACAGTAAAGTGCTTCCTATTTGAGAACAGATTTAGATGCACTGTCTGATCACCACCATCATTGCTCACCACTGAACGATACACCCTCTCACATATCTTAATGAATAATCTTTGCAACATCAAATGTGCCCTATTAGAGCTTGTACTCACATTTCCTAAAAAGCCTGGGATATGCTCCAGAGTTTGCTCTTCAGGGATGTTATCACTTTACACACAGCTGTTCCAGACATCCATAGGCACACAAGTGGCCACCTTTCCTCTTTCCAAAATGAGTGATGTGCCCCAGCTTCAGTCAGGATCCCTGCTTCTGTTGAGTACTGTAGCGAGTTGATGTGTTTTTATCAACATAAAGCATGTCAACATCATATGGATCAACTATTATAAGACCTGCCACTCTGCTTCATTCCTTTAAAAATTAGATCTTCTATTGAGTCAGTGACTTATACAGTGTTTAGCATAGCTTTTTACTCCTGTGTTACAATTTTTGAAACAGCTTTCAGCATCATCATGGGTGCAGCAATCAACCACAATTGCTGCATGCAAGGGGTTGCCACTTCAGCTACTGCCTTTTGTGCATCCTACTCTCTCTATGCATACCTGAATGCAGGCCCTGTGTTACATCAGATGAGTCCTGAACATCCTCCAAAACAGTTATGTTTTCCTATGGTTTTGTAACAGCTATCTGGTGCATACTGAGTACACTTTTTTCCTGATAGTTTTCCCTGATCTGTTAGCTGTAACTTGCCTGTGGGTAGGTGTCAGGCTGTGGTCTGTAATCCTCCTTTCTTTTTGGGTGGCTGGATTCATTGATCATCTTTAATCACTGGTGGCTTGGCCAGCTTCTTTCTCATGGTCCTGCTGCAATATTTTTGTTCTAGGAGCAAATAGTGGTTATCTTGACTGCCTCAATCTCTACAAAATAGAGACTGTTACTCAGTTCTCTTGAATTAAGAAACAACTTTATTTGGTAGATGATCTCTGCTTGCATTGTCAACGTAAAGCATGTTTCAAGCATCTTACTTTTATTATTGGCATAGACTGCCCCTTAAAAAGCCTAGCTTCTTTGTAGCTTTATGTAGAACAAGAACAGGGATAAATAGTTTAGTAAAAGTCGAGCATGACCTGTGCTGCAGCCTCATTCATTTCCATACTGACCATGTAAATAACTTACAAGAGCTTGACATATCTGCCCATAAGCATAGCTGTTTCAACCAGAGCCATGGGCCAGTGCTCTGAACCAGCATCCCACCTCCCCTTCCCTTAGCTCTTCAAATAAAGAGTAAAAAAAAACTCCTTACAGGTAGATCTATGCCCTAACCCAAGCTCTTCCATTAAACAGCACAAAAAAAAGACATTCCTTCTACTGGCACACTAATCAGGTGGCCAGATGCGTGACACACACCCCTCCTGCCCCAGCCATTCAGGTTTCAGGTCCCATTTCTTTACTCTGCCCTCAAACTCTTCCTTCAACTTATTTTATGAATAAAAGTCTTCTTTTAAACTGCAGTAAACTGCTACAAATGCAGCAACCAGTTGCTACAGTTTATACCATGCCTGCACAGAGAGCTACAGCCCTCATGTTTTAGTTTTAAAAAAAATCTTCTTTTTAAACTGTAGCAAACAGTTGCTATAGTTTATACTCTGCCTGCACAGAGCGCTATGGCACTCTGTTTTAATTTAAAAAATGTCTTCTTTGTAAACTGTAGCAAACTGCTTGTTCAAGTTTTGATTTTTTGTGATGCCTGTTTGCTAGAAATGTATCAAGCAGTTGCAACAGTTTACATCCTGCCTGCAAGAGTCACTATGGTGCACATGTTTTAATAAAAAAAAAATCTTCTTTTTAAACTGTAGCAATCTTCTTGCTACAAATGTAGCAAACAGTTGTTGAAGTTTATAACTTGTCTGTACGGAGTGCTATAGTGCTGAGGTTTTAAGTCAAAAAACAAAAACACCGTAGCAGACTAGACCACACAAAGCACTAGAGCGCTCAGGTTTGACTGCAAATGTAATACAGACTTTTAAAAGCTGGTATTGCATTAAAGACAAATTGTGATTGGCTGATTGTGCCCCCAAAAATTTGCACCTGGGGCAATTGCCCCACTTATTCCCCCCAGCTATGCTACTGTCTGTCCACAATTTAATTCATGCAAACTTAGATTTTGAACCCTTTCAAACTGACATGTGCCAGTGATCTCTTCAGTTCTGACTGTTACACATGCACTAATGATGTTAAAACAACTGCTTATGGTTCTCTCTACCTGAATATTATTTAATTTTGAGCCCATATATTGCATCCATTAGTCCTCTGGAAATCCTATTAAGGTCACTGAGTTATGAATGTAGGGCTTCAGACAGTATCATCATAGACCCCTTCAGTGACTTGTCCTACATCATTCCAATTTTCCTGCTATTCCCATAGGCACCCTCATTCACTTGTATCCTGAGCCATAGCTGGAACTTTATGCCACTGTCTGATTTTAGCACCTCTCAACACTAGAAAAGGTCCCTTTTCTGATGAGGTCCTCCTCTTCTCCTAGGGAGGAGTGCCAGATTCTAATTGACTATATCCTCACATTCTACATGACAGCAAAAAAAAAGTCACTTCTACAATCTGCCACTCCTTCCTTCTAGGAGGAATACTAGGTTCTAACATTCTCATGCTTTACTGTAGTTGGAGGGTGGCATAATGATTAAGGTGTTTACCTTACCAGACACAAGGTGGAGGGTTTGATTGACTATATCCTCACACTCTACATGACAGCAAAAAAAAAAGTCACTTCTACAATCTGCCACTCCTTCCTTCTAGGAGGAATACTAGGTCCTAACATTCTCATGCTTTACTGTAGTTGGAGGGTGGCATAATGATTAAGGTGTTTACCTTACCAGACACAAGGTGGAGGGTTTGATTCTCACATAGCCTAATTGGCTCAGCTTAAAATGGCTCCCAAGAGCAGTTAGCCTAGTACCAATCTATGAATGAATGAGTCTTGCATGCTTAAGTGTGAAGAAACAGATCTATCAATCGTGCCCTGTATCACATTATGCTCAGAGCTGCTGCTCCCTTCATCCCACCCTCACTTCATTTCTGCCCTATATTGCAGTGCTTTTATAGTTTGGTGTGGTGCAATGAAGTCTGCATATGGTACAAATGTGCAAGTTGATATGCACAGAGGATAATACTGTATGATATTTATATGGAGCAAGTAATGACTGTAATACCATGTACATGGAGGTGCTTTCTATCCACTAACATGGACATAAATAATTGCATAAAAATACACAATTGAGAACATGTGTTTAAATGTGTGTACTATTTGCACATATAACAAAAGCCTTTCTCCTAAGTACACTACAGTTATTGCATTCAGTGTTTATGACATTTATCTCACATTTCCTACTTCATACCACAGTTTATAAAATCCATTATTCAGATGACACTTTAAAATAAGATTCCATCTACTTGATTTGGTGGTAGCTTATGTGGATGTTGATAACATGATATTTACTGAATGTAATGCAATAGCTGGTTCATTTGGCATCTGGTGCCACTCTCTGATAGTAGGGCCCCATCAACTAATGCCATCACAGTCTACTGTCCCTCATGTTTATGTGTGGAGAAATAATAAAAAAAAAAATGCATCGGATAATCACACACCCTAACATTCTGCACCCAGAATGCTTGATCCCTCTTCCCACCCTAGCCAGGCTTCTGCTTGTACCTATTTAAATCCAACAGCATTCCAGTTTGCCAGCTTCTAATTTACTCTAACATGATTTCTCTTCTGAAAGAACGTGTATGCTATTGTTTTATCTGTACTATCCTTTGCGTTGGTAAAAAAAGATTTCTAAACTTAAATGCAGCTCTTTATTCAGATTTGTACTGCACTGGCTTTCTGTCATTTTAACATCATAGTAATTTTATCTGAAGCAGACAAAACAGATATTGCACTTGTAATTATCATTTGGGCAATTAACTCAGTGTTCCACATTTTATTCCATTCTTTTATACTCTTCCTTGACCTCTTCTCACTGCACACTTTCATGCTTTATAAGTGCTGCTCTTCTGGAATTACATAATTTATAAACCATTACAATTTATCTTGCATGTTTTCACTTTCTCTTGTTAAATCAATGTTCTGCTGTCATGATGTCAGTATCACTGCACCTCCACCAGCAATATCATATCAGATCTTAACTCAAGCTTAAGTCAAGTAGTGACATTCAGTTTGAAAACTGGTTCATTCCTGCTGCCAGTCATGCAGCAAACTACCCAGGGTGGGAACTCCTAATCCCCTAACAGGCTGTCAGTCTGATGTCTGTCATGTTGTGCCAGTCTGAACAGATTCAGGTTGGGAAGGGTCTGAATAACAAGGTCCCTATTAAGCCTATATTAAAGAGTAGACCCCTAAAGCACTAACATATATTAGTATACTTTTTGGTATAGTTGCATTCAACACATATACAAAAAAGGGGTGGGGTGCGAGATATACTCCTCTTTTCATGTTCTATAGGTTTTTAGACTTATGTATAACATACATTTTTTTAGGTATATTTTATGTGGTATATGTATTGTGTTGTGTCATGTTTTTAAATAATATTTTCTTATATATAATATGGAAGTGCTTTTATTATAGTAGCTGTATCTTTTGTTAGAATACATGTGATCTAACATGATGTCTTTGATCATGCACTATATGACTTTAAGAAGCGAGTGCATGGGGCAGGTGCTTTAAATTAGTGATCGATGGTAATAGTATATAAGTGTAAACACTATTTTAAATATGTATATGTCTGAGGAAGCAGTGGGATACACTGCAAAAGCGCTTATGTTTTATTCCTATTCTTTGCTGAATAAAAAGAGTTTTTGTGGAAGCCATTGGTTGGACTTGCATTCCGCCTGTTTGTCTTTGATATATATTAATATGCTTTTTCCAAAACCAAGTGACTTACAAACTATTAGATGGAATCAGGTGAAACCTTAGGTGATGGTACAGACAACTGTTATATCAATGTTTTGCACTATACGTTGCACATCATGAGAGATATTTTGTGTTATGTTGTCAATTATACATATAAGTGTATTTTTTCATATTTCTGTAAATATATCAGTAAACAAGCATCCATAAAGGAACTTCTTGCTGTCATGAGAAAGCTCAAGATCTGCTGAACAACTTGCCCTGTCAATATATGTCTAGGTTATACAGTTTCCTTGATGCAAAAGTTCTTTGTGAAATATTATTTACTATTTATTTATTTTACATTTGTTTACCAGGAGTGTCCATTGTGCCAGAATGAGCCCATTTTCAGTGGAGGCCTAGGGAGAAAATCTCCAAGAAAACATGAGTACAACATACAGTAAGACTGACATTAATACAGCATGCAATTAAGTTACAAGTTGGAGTAAACTACTATTAGCTACAGTGAGTTAATATTAGTGAGACATATAATTATTGGCTTATATGTATCTAATATTTCATTACTTATGTACAGACTGTGAATGCCCTATTATCATTGTAGAAGAACACTTTTTTTTTTTTTGCTGGTAACACTGCTGTTTTGACCTTTTTAATAGCTTTTAATGTTCACAAGATATTTATTAGTTGTTGGCTTATTTTTTTAGTTTAACTTCATTTTTCAGAAAATGCTCTGGAATGCAAAGATGTATGTAGGCTGCAAAATGTGTTATAATATTCCACAAATCAGTGGTATTAATAAGATGATAAAAAGTCTGAAAGATGCTCATTGGATTTAAATCTTCGATTGCTTTCATTCTTCCTTTAATACCCAGTGCGTGACAAACACTAAAATGTGTTTTTTCATGGAATATCATGGT
The DNA here is from genome assembly GCF_019279795.1 of Protopterus annectens. Lineage (NCBI taxonomy): Eukaryota > Metazoa > Chordata > Ceratodontiformes > Protopteridae > Protopterus > Protopterus annectens. Next base: position 1,116,500,164 of record NC_056727.1, read on the forward strand.
CAATGCACACAGGCTCATTTTTATACATTTTACTATAATTCGGTAAACAGTACCTGCAGAAAATGGTGCTCGTTTTCAAACAAAATGTATAGTTGAATCCATGCTTTGCTTTGGCAAGAAGCTGTCTTAGCTGATAGTTCCTTTTAAAGAACTGGTCTACCATATATTATCTAATTATCTGAAAAGCCTAATAGAGCTAAAAGTATCTCACTTTTTATTTATTTGTTTACTTACCATTTCTGTCTATCCTTTCATCATATCCCCTTCTTCCAACATCAACCCCAGATACTCAATTATACCCCACATTGACACAATGAATACAACTATGATTGTTCCCTAAGAAGTCTTATACTACCTTCCTACTCAATCTCCTATCCTTCCCCTGATTCATTTTACTTATATCTTCACTAGTTTTAATTTCTGTTACTCACCCTGACATCCTATACTTACATAGCCTACACATGTCCTGTACTTACATAGCCTACACATGTCCTGTACTTACATAGCCTACACATGTCCTGTATGTACATAGCCTACACATGTCCTGTACTTACATAGCCTACACATGCCGTACCTTCTCTGCCTGCAATTTCTAGGCAAAACTATTCTGATTACTTCCTGTGAAATACTGTATGAGGTACTACATGTTATATTTTTACCTGTATGTTAAACTACATGATAACTAATAGATATACATTTTTCTATTTTTTCTTTTGCAGTATTGTACACACTAAATACTTGTTTGTATCACATCTGGACCCATATGATAATTTATATTTAAGTTATTACAGTATATCTGTGTTCTGCATAAACTTGTACCACTGGAGCTTTTCTCCCCAAGCCTCCGCTGAAAATGGGTTTCAGAACCAGTCAGATTTTCCCAGTCACCAAATGTCAATAAATAAATAAATAAATAAATTTGGTGATTGAGCTGAGCATCACATTTTTAATGTTTATTAAGTGACAAACTTTGAGCATTATACTACAAAATTTGACTTGAGTAACAACATTTATCAAGAAAGCAGTTGGCATATCAATATTTAGTTTACCATACCCTGTGATTATGGCTGTGATTTCATGAAGTTAACAAGGTAAACTCTTTTCACCCCAGTAAACAGAACACATGCAGTATAACACTGGTAGAGAAGTATTTATCCATCTTGTTTGCGAAATTAGACAATAAAAGGATGTTAACTCTGACTGATGTCTCCAGAGGATTAATTCTAATTTTGTTTCTTTGTGTTTTTGGTGTCTTATCTTCTATTTTTACTGCAATTGTTCTACATTGACTAGTGTTAAGATCTATGTTGGTTTAACAATAAACTATCAAATTAAAGCAAGCAAAGGTGTAAAGAACCAGGGAACACCCTCTCACAGTTTGTATAACTTCTTGATATGAGAAAGATGCATATTCTTACTGAACAATGGAAAAGGTAAAGGTGAGTACTTCTGAAATAATAATAATTAAAAAAAACTTCTATCTTCTGCTTGCTGCTTCTAGTAGTAACTTTAAAGCCTATCACAGTATTACCTAGTGGAAAATCAACAATGGAGGCATAAACACAATTTTTTTCATTCGTTGGCCCCGGGTTTTGAAATCAAAAGTAGAGATGAACATATACACGCACACTAATACAAGTAATAGAGCAGTAGGGTGCCCTTGTCAAGAACTCTACAGCAGACCTGCATCCATACATATGGTTTTTGATAATGTGATTTCTTATTCACTCATAGCAAGAAAAAATGAAATTCTATATTTAAAAAATCCCTATAATATCAAAAAGAATACTTTGGTCACATCATCTATTGACTAGCTCTGCACTAGTGGGTGTAGTCTATGACTGGAATGTCTGTTTAATGAGTTTGCCCTACTACTTTATGTGCTGGGCAAAAGTTACTTCTCTTTTACCTCAAACACCCTGTCACTCCTTAGATGGTTATGTCCCTTGTTGGCTGGAGACTCTTCACAGAAAGCAGTTTCTGACATCACCTCAGAGTTATTCAGTACCTTCTGACATACCATGCTACACATAATTAGATCACCGCTATTGCCTTTATCAACTCTTCTCAGAAGGAACCAGAGCACAGAGTTCTGTTCGAAGAACATTACAAAAATGAATGTCATGTTTCCGTTTGCAAAGTAAAACAGGACAGTAAAATCACAGAAATTAAAGCAACCTAGTTAGTCTTCAGATGATAACGTGTTTCATTTTTTTTAACCCTAGTCACTGCCGGAATGTTTCTCTGAGTTCTGTAATCGGACTAATTGTAATTAAATTTTGAAAATGTTTCCTCTGCTCCTTTTTCATTTCCTCACTCTGCTACTTGAGATGTTGTCTGCATATCTCAAGGAAACTCAGCAACTCTAGGTCACATGATCAAAGCTGCTTCGACACTAGGCAGTCCCTCCACTTTTGGCCAGAAAAGAAACGCATCATGTCCAGGCAGATTAAGAAGCATCTTTTAAGTCCGGACTTCCTACAGGTTCCTGTGGGTTTTCAGCTGTTGGTGACTGCATATCTGACTCTTCTACAAAGAAAGCAATAGGAAAAGACATGTTAACAACAAAATATTTATGGGCAATTTATTATATTCCACACAAGACCATCATCATACACAGTGGAGATTTTTTAAAAACAACATGCCACACTCATTAATACTAAGCACATTCTCTTTAAATTGTCTCCTGCATTGCCGTCTCCAAGTAGTTGAGTTGAATATGTTAGACCAAACATACCTAGACTATGTGACATTTTTTAAGAAAGTGTATGGACTCATTGCATTTTCAACTAAGTAGTTGGGAGCAGACATGTACATCCATCCCAGAATACTTCCTACTCAAACAGTACACACTCCACATTCTTAGTGTGTGTGTGTGTGTGTGTGTGTGTGTGTGTGTGTGTGTGTGTGTGTGTGTGTGTGTGTGTGTGTGTGTGTGTGTATCAGATGAACGAACGTTCACTTACCTGAATTTCATTTACTTGAGATGACAACACCGAACATTCAGTTCATCGAAGTTTTAATCTGGGAAAGAGGCAGATGGCCAGCATTTTAAAAAAACATACTGAAACACGTCAAACCCACACAAGTGGAGGCTTCAACCCCCCCCCCCCACCCCCTAACTAAATATACAAACTCTGAGATCACACTATAGTGGAGAAAAGAGCAAATTTTCCCATGTTGGCCAACTGCCTCTTTTCCCGGACTAAACTTGAGTGATGTAAATGTTCGTTGAATTAAATGTTTGGTGTTGTTGTGTCACATAAGTGAAATTCGATTAAGTAAAATTTCAATCTACACAAGTCAACCCAAATATCTATATCTATATATATATATATATATATATATATGGGTCCCCTATGAAATACCAAATGCTCAGAATCCCGACGCCCAAATTACTGAGACCAGAAGCCCAATACCCCACATTACCGAAAGACCAGAAGCATGAAATTCAAAATCCCGATGTTAAGGGATATTGATTTAGCGCTTCTTCAGTTGCGGTTCAGGTAAGTATCTGTGTGTAAGTGTGTTTGTGAGGGGCTTTAGTGCGTGTTAGTGTGTGTTGTGACTGTGGTATGTGTGTGTGAGGGACTGTAATGTGTGGGTGTGAGTCTGCCTTGTGTGTGTGTTTGTGCAATCTCTGAGTTAGAATATTAAAGTAGGGGGAGTGCAGGAGGGGCTTGCCCCCCTGTTTAACTATAGTGTAGGATTAATTGTTTGGGTTTGGGGGGACACTGTGTGTATGTGTAAGTGTGTACTGCATGTGTGCTGATCATTCGCGATTTTGAATTTCGCGCTTATGGTCCATTAGTCTTCTCGTCTTTCGGGTATTTGGTCTCGGGATTACGGGCATCGGTATTGTCAGTTTTCGGTCTTTCGTAGTGAACCTACATATATATATATATATATATATATATATATATATATATATATATATATATATATATATATGCACACACACACACACACACACACACACACATATATGTATGTGTGTGTATATATATATATATATATATATATATATATATATATAAATTGATATATATATGTATATATATATATATATATATATATATATATATATATATATATATATATATATATATATATGAATATATGATACTTCAACTTTTGTAGAAGCCGTACAGAAGACCTCTTTATAGAAAGTGCCTAACATTTCATATAGTCCCCCGTTCTGCTGAATCATAGCATTTTAATGAAATATTCAGATATCAGAATAGAAACCGTAGCTTCATATCAGTATTGAGAAAGAAAAACATACTTATGGCTACAGAACATAAGTTGCTCTAGTAAGCAAGGGATATCACATAGTTTTTATTCTTTCTGCCTTTAAAAACAATTAGAATCTATAACTTTCTGGATTTTTGGAACAGCTTTTTCCATAACTTTATGACAAGGCTGTACAAGGACTGTTATGTATGTGTTGAGCTTTTTGTGTAAGTTTGCCTTAATAGATGAATACCATTTAAAAAGCACTTCAAAAAAGTGGAAAAATATTTATAATCAAAGAGCTGTGGAGGATAAAGATGAGATAAAGAGACTGTGAGTTGTTGAGTTGTGTGAAGGAAAGCTTTGTACTTTGGGGTCACGATTGGAAATATTGCTTTTGCTAACACTCTTAGCTCTAAAAATCTTAAAGATTGTGGACAGAAGTCAAATGAGTGATTTATTTTAAACAGGAGCTGAGAGTGAAAGCTTGCAAGCAAGTTTGTGCTTTTTGACTGTTATATAAAAGCCGAAAAGGATTGTGCTTTTGGCTGTCATTTAAAAGCTTACAAGTTAAGTTCATACTTTCTTGTTATTTTAAGCATGTACTAAATTATGCATAGTAGCTAGAAGCATGAATGAGCTGCTGCCTATAGTCAAGGGTAAAGAGTTTGAGTCCTTCCACCTCTTTTATGGCTACTAGACAGTGTTTTTGGGTCACCCCTGAAAGGTGGCACTTGTGCTAGTGAGCTTAATCAGTTACCAAACTTTTTTTTTTATTAATCGACACTCTTGGCTCCTCATGTGCACTTTGTGTCTACACACACACACACACACACACACACACACAAACAGAAACACACACACACACACACACACACACACACACACACACACACACACACACACACACACACACACACACACACACACACACACACACACACACACACACACACACACACACACAGAAACACAAACACACACACACACACACATACACACACAAACAGAAACACAAACATACACACACACACACACACACACACACACACACACACACACACACACACACACACACACACACACACACACACACACATATGAAAACTTGAAGCATTATATGGTGATTGCAATACAGTGGGGATTCGGGAATTTATCCTTCTTCCCTCTGTACTATGATCTCAAAGTTAGTATATATAATTTCCAGGAGGTGTGGGGGTGCATGGGGTCTTGCCCCCTGAAAAATGTAGATTTTTGTTATTTTGTTTTGTTTCATTTGAGTTTTTGGAAAGTCAAACATATGGTCTCAACCACATTAAGTTCGACCCTCCAAAAACTCAGTCATCTGACATAAACCCATATAGACACACACACACACACACACACACACACACACACACACACACACACACACACACACACACACACACACACACACACAAACCATTGAGAACACAGAAAGTGCAGCATATTTATTCACATTTTCGCTATTTATTTTTACCAAGTATAGGAACTTTTCCACAGACATTTTCTTATCAACCATGACAAGGGCTCAGTACATTGCTCATTCAGAGTAAGTGCAGAAACACCTTCCTCCCCCAACATGATATGGATGATTAACAATTAGAATGCATCAACAAAAGCACTCACATAAACTGTTTTATCAGGTAGCGGCACAGACTCTGGGTACGACCTATGAGCACAACACTACAGAATGCATAGTCAAACTCAGACCTGGTCTCCCCAGATCACCATTCTATCTACTCTTAGCATTAAGCTAGTGAAACAGCTGGAAACTGTCCAGCAGTTTTAAGTGACATCTCTCCCTCATGCAGACGTGATTTATACACCAACAGACAAATGAACCTAGAGGAAACACAGCTACACATGTATATTTATTTATTCACACTTTATTTTTTCCTAAGTAAGTGGGCTGGTTCTAAGACCCTTTTTTTACCCACAACTAAGACTCATTATGGACCTTAGACAAAAGTGTCCTTTTAGGAGGCCTGGTTCAAGGAGTTTAATGACTCACTTTTTCCTTTCCTCTTTTTTATTTGATTTATATTGTATTGTGATGGAGAGGAGGGGTTGTAAGATGTTTCTGCACTTAATACTGTAGTGAGCCTTGATTGTGAATAAAAAAAAATCTAGGGACCAACCTACTTTGTAAAAATAAGTAGTGAAAATGTAAGTAAATGTATACACAAATGAATAGTTGTACTTCCTCTATGATGACCACAAGGGCCTTTTTAAGCCTAGCCATGCATCCAAAATCTCTGACAACTTCTGGTACCCTTGGTAGGATCAGCAGGGGCTTTTGTGATTAAAAACATACAAACAGGGACCTGGGAGATGAATCATTTACAGGCTGCCTGTGTCCATTAGAGTCATAGGTGCTAAACCAGGGGTAAATTTCCAGCTCTCCATCCAGTTGTCCAAGTTACATTTGAACTGGGATAGGAAGAAAGGGTATGTGTCTGTCTCTCCAGCAGGTCTAATGTATATCTATGATAAAGTTTAGGTGTTTAGAATAGTTAATTCTAGTGTTGTTTGTTTTGCAGAAATGAAGGAGGTCCATCAGAGTGGGGTTCCAAAGAAGCCTTGTATCCAGGAATAAATCTCCTGCAACAGCCTGTTAGAGGCAGAATACAAGATGGGCTTTGAGGCAGTCTTCAAAGGACATGTTATTTATGCCCTGTATTCTTTTAGTGCAAAATCTCTTTGGATATTCCGATTGTTGGATGTGCCTAGTTAGGTACATACCAAAGAGGGACTGTACTCAATGATAGGTCTGATGAATGCTGAATACAGTGGTACAATGACCTCCTTGGACCTAGATGCCATATCTTTGTTTATAAATCACACAGCATTGAATGATTTCCTCACTACCATAGACATGTGATGGTTGAAGGCTATATTACTATTTATGTGTGTTAGGGGTGTGTTGTCAATATGGAAGTTACCGAGGTGTCCAACTTCCTGAAGGATACTATTATGCATTTCTTAGCATTTAGTTTTAGTCTGTGGTTCTGATACCAGTAATTTGTCAGTATCAGCTCTTTTTAAGGAAATTTAATGTTGGTGGGGGGAGTCTATGACTGCTCTTAATTTGCAGTCATTTGCGAATTTGGCCTGAAAAAGGCACTTGACATTGGCCTTAACTTCAGAGAATTAGATGCCGAAAAGAAGCAGTCCCAGGACCAATCCTTGAGGGACTCTGCTGATGACTGGCATCTTTGTACAGGTGGATTCCTTAATTCTAACTTCCTGAGTCCAGTCTATGAGCCTGCTGGCACTCTTCCAGGTGACAGAAGGTTTGATACCGAAGCTCTTGATTTTGTCAACAATGCCTGAGGGTGGGATATGTTGTCAAATGCCTCGGCCAGGTCAGCATAGGCATCAATTGCTTTGGTGACTTTCTGAAAAAAGTCCACCAGGCTAAATAGGCATGACCTCCCCTTAAAGAAACCCAAACTGGGCTAAGTCCAGTGTCTGAAAGTTTCATATGTCATTATCAATCATTTACATGATAATTCTTTCCATGACTTTGCATATGAAACTAGTGAGACTTACAGGTCTGTAGTTTCCCGGGTGCATAGATGACACACCTTTGTGTTTGGAGGCTATGGTTAAATAGTTATTTCAGACTCCCTGATATGTCATGTTTCATGCCATTTAGAAATCAGCCAGGGATATCATCACGGCCCATCAATGCAGTATTCTTGGCCTTAGATAGAGCATCAAGGACCTGTTCCCTGACAGTTGGGGGAGCTACATTTAAAAATGAGCTCAGCACACAATTGAATTACCTCAAATTTGGCTTTGGTAGACTTTATTTTTTCTCTGAGTTGTTTGTTTAGTTTGATGAGTGCTTTTATCCTGCTAGATGCAACACCTCCTACTTTTTCCCATGATTTTCTTCTTTCTGTTATATGATCTATTGATGCTGTGATTCCACAAAGGTGGCTTGTTTTCTGAGTTAGTTCTGTACTTATTCCTGATGTGCACAGTGGCATCTATGCAGCTATTAGCATACCTGCATAAGGTTTCTATGAATAGTTCTGCAAAGGCAGTAGTGTTCTCAGGGTTTGGGAATGGGCTTGAAATTGTGCCAGGTTATCACTTAATAGTAGGAAGTTAGCCTTAGAGTAGTTCTTGAATGTTCCATTGCTGGTTGGGGTTCTGGGTTTTATTTGCACTTCAAAGGAGGCTGTTTTGTGGTCTGACCTTATCAGATAGGACATCACACCAGTAACTGTCTAGTACTCTCTTGTACTAGTGAGGACTAAATCCAGTATATTTGTGACCCTAATTGGAGTACTGACATCTGGTCCAGGGAGTTTGTGTTTACAAAGTCCAGGAATCTCTGTGCCTATACTTTTAGTGTCATATATAATGGGTGTATATCAGAACATCGAACACCCATAATCTCGAATCACACAACATCTAACACCAAATCTCGAACGCAAACAATGCAGAAAGCTCAAAATTCAGAAAACAGAAATCCCGGACTCCCATAGTCAGCCCATGCAAAGTTACACACCCTGACGTCACTGGGAAATGTGAAATGTGAAGAACGTCTGCTACGAACCACTGTTCAATAGCAGGGTAAGAAAGACACATAACATCGGAATGTTACATGTGAATGTATTACCTCTACTGTGGTGCGATCTCGGAGTTGGTATATTTAAGTAGGGTGTGTGTAGGGGGTGTGGGAGGCAAAGCCCCCCACATAATAGTTTGTAGCTTGTTTGTGTATTTTAGTAGTAAATAGTGTAAATATTTTGTTGTTTGTACATAGTGTGTATGTAGTGTGGTAATTGTTGTGTGCTATTATGCTGGTTTTGTTTTTAATATTTACTTTCTGTTGAGTGGAGTAGAGTACTGAATGTTTATGTTTGTAGGGTACTTGCATTAGGTGGCTGGGTTGTGTTTTGATGGTTTAAGAGGTGTGGTGTTTGGTGTGTTACGGTTAGGTGAGTGTTTTTGTTTGTACATTCCATTTTCAAAATTTTGAGCTTTCGGGGTTGTTTGCGTTCGATGTTCCATGTTTGATGCTGTGTGATTCGGAATTTTAGTCTTTCAATGTTCCGATATAAACCCTATATAATTACCAGTTAATACCGGGTAAATAAATTCACCCAATAACATGGTATTGGTTTGGATAGCGAGAGACTCCAGTAAGCTTAAATATGTGTTATGGATTTCCTGGGTCATGAAGGGGGACATATAGCTTTCAAGGAAGTACAATGGGAATTTTTCTATGGTGATTTGAACATGGAGAGCCTCAACTGCATTGCTCTGTTTGACTAGTCTGGAGGTACATTTATTTTTGATGTAAATCAAGACACCTCCACCATTAATCCCTGCTGTGTTGTAGCTGTTCTAAATGTGTGGAAGGCGTTATAGTGTTGTCTTGCTGAGGTGCGCTCTGAAGGGTTCCTATTACCTGATCAAATGCTTAGGTTAGCGAATACGTAAACGTCGATCTGGTAACAGCGAAAGCAAAAAAACACGAAAATTCTCTTGGCCGTTATGTGGATTTTGCCCCTTTCCCCACTGTAGAGTGATCTTGGAGTTGGTATATTTAGTTGGGGGTGGGGGGCATAGCCCCCCCCCCCTTAATTTTGGTTTAAATTTTTTTTTTTGTGGCCGAGGGAATTCATTCCCTACATTAAATCGGCCGTTGGCTGTTTTAATTTTTCGATATTACCAAGTCGATGTTTAGGTATTCACTAACCTAAACATTTGATCAGGTAATATAGACTGCTCTGAGCTTTAAACCACGTCTCAGTAACTACACAAATGTCACTATTTTCTAGGGTGAGGAGACCTTGTAGAGAGTTTTCTTGTTTAGACTCAAACTCATGACCTCTAGTTTACAAAACCAAATTTTTAACCACTGCGCTATAGAACTTCATAAGCTTCCTTCCCTTTGCAAAGCAGAGGATACATGAGAGAGAGAGTGCATGCTCACTGATGCTTCAGTGCCTTGGTCAGCTCCCAGTTCCTTAAAAAACCATAGAGGGCCCAGACAGCGTTTGAGTCTTAGTTGAAGTACAAAGTAGTTTAGTACTGGTAATCCTAGACTTTAGCCAGGGCCTTTGCTTCCAATTGACATGGCAATTTACTTGAGTCCTTTTTCAGGCAACTTGTTGATGAATTACCTCATTTTCATGCCTTTGTCTGCTAATACATATGTATTATCTAACTGGAGAATTTAATGGCCAGCAATCTTATGATTCACACAGATACTAAACAGATTAAAATATACAAACTGCACAGAATCACTAAACTGCTCAACTGACAAAATTATTTGAGTGCATTATCTCATGACCACTAAGGGTATAGTCTTTTGAATCACATCTCTGATACTAAGCAGGCTAAACATACAAAAGGTACACAATATAAATCCCTAAACTACTCTCCTAAAATACAGTGGTTGAATTTTCAGATTACAACATAGGCAGAGAAAATGAACTGACATTTCTGTTCATCACAAGCTTCAGTGTAGCTTTTTCTCTCTTATTCTTTGTTCATTCAGCTATTCAGCTTGCATAGTTTTTTTCAAAGAGCAACAACAGATACAGGTAAATTGAGGGTTCACTTTTACCTGATAATGAGCATGCTTTTCTATTCTTGGCAGTCGGCATACAATTTTTTTAAATTTTTCTTTAACAGCTTTAGCTTCCTGGCCTTGGAATAGTTACAGATATTGCAATTTCAAGGCAGAATAACTCTAGTTTCTGTTTCATATATCTGCTATATGTTTTACAAATATGTCTAACTATTGTTTTTTTCCAACCAGAATGTGTTTATAGACTTCAGTTACAACTTTTACATACTCGTTTATGACTTCTTGTTCAGTGTTGGGCTTCACAATGCCGAGAGCTGCATGCCAAAAAAAGACCTAAAATGCAGCAGAAGAGTAAACATCAAACATGCTTTTTAAACTTGTTTTTAAAGGAGTCTAATTTTCCAAAAAACAGACACTGCTCAACCACACGAGAAGGTATGTAAAAATATTTAATGTCAGCTGCTAAAAGACAAAATGAGTTTTTACATATGCTTCTTCAGGTCTAAACGTTTTGTGTGACTCTCAACAATTACTTTTAAAGGCTGTTAGATGGTCACATGACATATAACAAAACTTCCAATTAAAATAAATACATGTAAAACAAGTATAGACATCTTCTGACATAAAATTCTATAAATAAAACAACTGAAAAAAATACCAAATATGGTTTTAAACCTGCAAATTCATGTTTTAAACCTCTTTGTTTAAGGACAGGTTTTAAAGAGGTTGCACTGTTTAATCCTATCCATCCAATTCTAAGATCTACTTCTGCTCTCTTACTTCAGTATTATTTTGAATGTCTCCACGTTGTAAACTGGGGCATATTAAGTCAACAAACACTTAAATTTATGATTTCTCCCTTTCTGTATCACATGTTTGGCTTGAGCATTTGTTCATATTTCTTTCTCTGTATCACATCTATGTCCATATATCCTATTTTTTAACATTCTCTTTATTGATTTTAAGAAAAAAACCACACTTACAATTCTTAGTCACTAAACATAAATACAAACTACATATCAAAATAACTATGTACAATTCTCATCTATATCATAATGAATAAAACTCATGCAAATTCCATAACATCATGTCATAATCAGGTCTAATACAGATTTCCAAAAATCCTCCTGTGAAGGTTGTTGCTTCATGGAATACCACAAATATTTGTGTGCAAGTAATTGCTTACTAGCTACTTGCTTAAAACCATCCCATGATAGTAAATTTCTATTTTTCCAATTTAATGTGATGTAGCATTTTATTAGCATAAAAATAGGTATTAGCAGATGTATATGTTTCTTTCTAATTCCTGGTGGGGGAATATGTAGGAGCGCAAATTTCCATGATAATTTTGTTTTTTCATATCCCATTTTTTCTAACTTAACCCTTAAAGCACACCAAAGTTTGTATGAACATTTACAACTCCAGAATATGTGAATGATATCTACCTCTTGAAATGGGCAAAATTGGCAGTTTACTGGAATATCCTGGTACAACTTACTTAAAATATGGGGTGTGTAGTAAGCATTGTTGAGAATCATAAGTTGCGTATATCTTAGTTTGTGAAGGGGAAAGAATTTGGAGAACTTTTAAATAGCCTGTGCAATTTTAGTGGATGTAATCGTAGGGTCCTGTTGACTCCAATAACTAGAGTGAATAGCTTCTTTGTTGCATTTCATAGAAATGATGACTTTATATACATTCAAAATAATTTTTTTTCCATTGCAACAAATCCCATATGGTTTTACATGTAGAGATATCTGAATCTAAGATATTACTGCCATCCCAGAATTTATTACACAACTCCTTCAGTTGCCTTATAATAACTGTGTATTTATGTGGGAAATTTAATTTGTCCCTCATACTGATTGCTGAATCAAATTTAAATGGAAGAAAATCTAACACAGCTTTATCCCTCAATAATAGGTAGGAATTTAGATCAATCACCCTATCATTTAATTTAAGATTGGGGTTGAGGTGAATCGGCTGGAGTGTCATGTATGTGGAGTATAAATTCAGGGACTCAAACAGATTCTGAGTAATTATAATTTGCTCCTTTAGATCCTTATTCACTTTATAGATCCTCCTATTTTTCTTATTTAAAAAAGGTAGAGCCCTGGGGTTAAGCTGTAATGATTTAGCATAATTGTAATATAGTTTCACCCATATCGGGCACCACTTATTTGGATCCTCCTTATATTCTGCAATGGTAATTAATCTACTACATTTGTTAATTTCATAATATAACCTGAGGTCTGGAAGTCCCACACCTCCTTTATCCTTACGATAAATTAGTTTCTGATAACTTATCCTGGTAGGTTTTGGGTGCCATAAGAATTTCGATAAAACAGTTTGGTTGTTTTTGAAAATTTTCTTTTGAATGCATGTGTTAGATGCATTAAATATATAAAGTAACCTCAGAAGTACATTCATTTTTATAATAGCCACTTTGGATAGGAAAGGAAGCATAAGTTGTGTCCATCTGTCCAGGTCTTTTTGTATGTTAGACCACACACTACTCGAATTCTCTCGATAATATTTATGAGCATCCTGGAAAAAAGAAATTCCAAGATAGTGTAGATGGTCTTTAATTTTAATATATTGTGGGGTAAAAACACTTGGGTATTGTGAATAATTATTTAAAGGGAAAATTATCGATTTATCCATATTCACCTTATAATGAGAGAACTTAGAGAATGTATCTATTGATTTTATTATTTTATTAAAATCTGCGTTAGGAAGAGAATAATAGATATTTAAATCATCTGCATAAGCTGAAAATGGAATTTTTGTATTAAATAAAATCGGGATCTTATGAAAAGTTTTTTGTTTTATTAGTAAAAACAGAGGCTCAATAAATATATTAAATAAGAGGGGTGAAAGGGGACAGCCTTGTCTTACCCCATTATTAATTTCAATTCTCTTTGAATTACATTTATTTATTTGCAAAGTGGTGTATGCCCTCAAATGAAGGGTGTTAATATACTGAATAAATTGTTTAGGCATGTTAAAATGCGGGAAGATTGCTGCTAAAAACTCCTTATTAATTTGATCTAAAGCTTTAGAGGCATCAATAGCTAATGTGTATATAGGAGTTTGTTTAACCAAAGAAAGCAAAATCATTGCCTCAAGAGTAAGTGTTTGATCCATAGTCTGCCTCTGATTAATAAACCCCGATTGTTCTGGAGATATAATATATGTAATAACAGATCTAAGTCTATTAGCCAATATAGTCGCCATAATTCTCATATCTAAATTAATAATAGAGATGGGCCTATAGTTATGAGGATTAGTCGTGTCCAAATTTGGTTTAGGAAGTAAAATAGTTCTAGATGCGTTTAAATGTGGGTCCGTAATACCAAAATGTGTAATGTATGCAAAAAGATGCCATAATATAACTGAAATTTTTGTAATAAAACATTTATAAAATTCGGCTGAAAAAAACATCTGGGCCTGGTGCCTTATTAGATTTCAAACTGTTAATTGCTACTTTGATTTCCGCTTGGGTAAAGTCAGCCAATAATAGGTCTTGTTGCTGTTCACTGATTTTGGGGAATGTTAATTGTTTGAGAAATAGATGCAAATCCTGTTCCTTGTATGACAGAGGAAGGGGATTATAAACATTTTTATAAATTTCTTCAAAAAATCGCAATTATATCTTGTACATTTCTATAATTTTTATTTTGAAAAGTAATTTCTGAAATATTGGGTATAGGTTTATGATGATTAAGTAGTCTTGCTAAAAATCTGGAAGGTAGTTGGACCCAGTGTGAGTAATTGGCTATACATTTTGTCTCCTGAAACAACAAGTTCTCTGCTTGCAGTGATAGGAGTTGCCGTTGAAGTTGAGATATATTATTTTCTAAGTTCGATGAGTAATTCTTTTGAAGTTCCAAGTCAAGTTTGGTTATTTCTTCCTTGATATTATTCTCTTTATTAAGGGTATTTTTCTTATGAAATGAGGATTTATTAATTAACACCCCTCTAATCATTGCTTTTGTGATATCCCAGATTATATCTATCGGTGTATTTTTCTCTGAGATAGAAAGTATACATTTATCAAGAAGATTGTCAATTTCTTGTTTAATATCATTTTTTTAAGTAGATTAGGATTAAAGCACCACGAAATAGTCCTGTTTTTTAGGGAATGATTGTATAGCCAGTCAATAACCAAAGTGATTCTAGAATGGTCTGAAAAAAACCTAGGTTCAGTAATAAATGAAAGTACATAAGGGAAAAAAACATCAGAAATCAAAAAGAAGTCCAACCTGGACCAACACTTATAACATTGTGAGAAAAAAGTAAACCCTTTATTAGGCCGCTGTGAAGAGAAGTTAAAATATGGGTCAAATAGATTGAAATCACTTTTAATTTCACTAATTGCAGTAGAGGCTTGCATATTAAACTTAGATTTCGTGTTGGTTCTATCTGACTTAGGGTCTTGAATTGAATTCCAATCACCCCCCAAAATGTAGTAATGATTAGGGAAGGACTTACAAATATTCATCAAAAAATTTTGTTGAAAGGAGCACAGGGTATAAATATTGACAACTAAAATTGGTTTATTTAGATGAGCAACTTTAGTTACGAAATAACACCATCTACCTTCTGGGTCTGAGTCTTGCTTTATAATATCGTGTTGAAAAGAATTTTTAGCAATGATAGCAACTCCTACCTTGTTAGTTTTATTTCCCACCACAATAATAGTTTGAATCCATTTTTTTCAAAGAGGGATACCACTGCTCCTTTACTAGATGTGTTTCTTGTACCATTACAAAGTCCAGATTCGCCTTAAGGACCAAATGTAGAAAGAGTTTTCTTTTATTATCTGCTTGCAACCCCTTTACATTCCATGAAGCTAAAGACCACATAGAGTAATTAAAACATGTAATCTTACGTTAACTCTATTAGATGTGTTGGAAAATGAAAACCATAAAGAAGGATACCATGAATGACACAAAAAATTTGGACATAGATGAGAAACTCTCCCACACGCAACCCTGTGCCTACCCACTATAACTCCTAACGTGGAAGAGTGAGGGATACGTCTACGTCTTTGAAAAATACCCATTAGGTTAAAAAAGTAGTCTAACTTTTTTATTTTTGTTACATTGAAAACATACCTTGCTAAGTATCCCAATTCTAAAAGCCTATCATTATAGAGCATAGAAAACTGAACTATCCTTAACATCTAACCCTATTCCACAGAAAAAGCATAAAACAAGGAAATAGTGAGAATCCCGTAACATTCAGATATAACAGTACCAACCATCATTAAAAAGATCTGTCCTATTTATACTTTTAATATATGACATTACTATTAGATGTAGCTTAAACTGTTGGGATTACGATAGTTATGTCTAAGAAGCAATAGAGTCTAAAATGCATTCTTAGCCAGATAAATAATATCTATATGTAAAAAAAAAAAACATATGAGACTCTATGTATAATAGTTATGTGTTACATTAAAAGACTTAACTTTGACCATACACTTCAAGGATATGCCTCACAATGTAGTAAAAATGCAATAGCATAATAGAACTCACAAGTAAATAGTTAGAGATCTAAATAAATATTTCCTGCAAGGTCACCATATAACAAATGACATTCTTGTAGATTGCATATACATGTCTCATCACAAACCATAAACAAATTGGCTTTCATATAATAGTATCCAGTCCATTTACGAATATGGCCATTTTCCTTTTGAACTAAGCTTAAACAAATCCAGCCAGATCACACTGAATATTCCCTTCGTTCGCAGTCCAGCCTCCTCTACCTTTAAATAGCATAAGAATAACAATGATCCAGTCAATGTAACTGAAAACTCAGCATGAGAATTCTTGATGCGATGTAGCGCTCTATCTATAATGTCTAAAAAAGAGATGCAGCATAGTTCGCGATGTACAACTAGTACCAAAGACACAGCAGTAGCTACAGCATTACAGCGCTCTTAAAAAAGACACCTTTACTCACCAACAGATCAATTAAACAGCAAAGAATAAAAAAAAAAAAAAAAAAAAAAAAAAAAAAAGACGTAATAAGGGTCCTCCATCTGTTATACCTCTTAAAATAACGACAATAGTGAACCTTTAAATATCGATCAGTTATTTTGCTCCACTGAAGAATTGTTCCCATTCCTTCGAATGTTCGTAAATTGAGATGAATTCCTGCCCTTTAAGCTGCCTTGCCTTTAAGAACCTGGTGCAGCCTGGGAAAAAGGTCATACGTGCGTAGAGGTCGCGCAGCAGCACAGAACCATTGGGAGCTGTAGTCTATCAGCCTGCCAGTCGCTCACGAAGAAGCCAGGCCTGTATAACCGTCACCTACGATGGGTCAAGACTCACTGGACCACTTTTGAGAGAAAAAACCACGAAGGTATGTGTAATCGCGACGATAAACTGCAATATAAAATGTTTCTGGCTATGTTTATGGTGTCAAGCAGGAACAATTAATATCATACGACTTAGGCAATCCTACTGGCTTAATCCGGATGAAATTTGAAAAGTTTAATAAACAATGTCGTTGCTTCGCTTTTGTTATTTATTTGGTATTTAGTTCCTTGAAATGAGAACTGTAATATATTGGGGAATCTCATTTGAAATTGAATTTGTTTATTAATCAAATAAGCACAGAAGGGGGCTAACTTTTGTCTTTCTAATTTAATTTGAGGTGGCAGGTCTTGGGAAAGGCTGATCTTATACCCATTCCATTCAATAACTTTTTTAGATTTTGCAGCAAATAATAGTCACATGCTGAAAGTTCAATAGTTTCACATAGATAATTCTTGGATTATTTAGTACTGGAGAAGGTCTAAGTGCCCTATGAGCTCTTTCGATGGTAATTTGTTTTGCTTCTAAGTCGCTTCCTAAGAACAGAGAGAATATTATAGTTATTGTTTCCAACAACTTGTTTTGCTCTATAGTTTCAGGGATGCCTCTTAACACGATATTATTGCGTCTGGATCTGGCTTCAAGGCCTAATACTTTCTTTTGCAAATCTTGAATAGAATTTGTATTGGCATCAGAAGATTTTTGTATGTTCTCTATTTTGATATCTTGATCCATAATTTTAGACTCTATTTTATCCATCCTGGTAAGAATCTTGTCTATCGAAGATCCAACTGTTTGTAACTGGGTAGATAGGTTTTGAATAGCCTCCTGAATAGGCTGCAGAGCTGTTTTCAGATCCTCTAGGTTGGAAGTCTCAGTTCTAGTCTTTGGAGTATTTTTATTAGTTTCTTGAGATTTATTTGTTCTGGCTCTTTTTGAAGTACTGTCCTTTTCCGGTGAAACTAATGAAGAAAATTTTGTTTTTGTAACTTGACTCTCCATGGAATCCAACTTGAATGACATCTTCTTTCTTTTCTTTTGAGATATTATAGTAGTTGTTTTTCTGTATTGTGTTTAGATTTAATCCGGCCTGAATGTTTTCAGCACCAGAGTTTCACATGTGGTACACACTCCACATCCAATCGTCAGCAATCTCAACAATCAGTTGAAGCCAAGATGTTTTTAACCCCACAGGTAAGTAGATCAGATTAAATGCTTCCCGAAATGTGTTAGTTTGATTGTAAATTATCGATTCTCACTATCATTTGATAAGAAAATATTTTGAGAGATAGCGCTTCTGTGGATCAGCACCACCTACAGGACAGCAGCCATCTTGAACTCTTGTCATATCCTATTTTTTAACTGTCAATTAGTTTTGCCTGTATAAAATGCATCACATTCATAGGCAGCCAAGCTTGTTTGTTTTACAATCTGCATAATGACTAAAAACATATTTCTTCCCTGTTCTGAAAATGTAACTGGAAATCTAAATCCTTTAAGTACATTTGCATTTTTACTTATATTTTCATCCCCTTTACTCTCAGTCTGCTCTATTTTTTGGTTTACCTTTTCTGCTACTTGACTGCTTCTAGAACCAAAATAATATATCATTTTTCTCCACTCTTTAGCAATGTTTCCAATTTCTCTCAAATGCTCAGGTTTTTAAAACCATTTTCTAAATTTTTAATGTATCCTGTAACTTACTCTGTTCACTAATGAGCATTTAAAGTTTTAACATCTGTACTTTCACTGTATTGATAAAATCATAAGGGAATATTCATGTTTTGTCTATGTAGAAACATTTCCTTCATACAATCTTTTCTATATACACTTGCCTTAAGTTGTCCATTGGATTCCTTAGCTATATTCACCTCTAGAAAGCAAGCTATATTACTGTAGGTACTTAGAGCAAGGCTCAAAAAGATGTTTCTAAAAAGTCTTTAAATTAGCAAGTGGAGTAATATTTTGAACAGTGTTTTTCCTGATGTACCTTTTCAGAACATTTCATGTCATTTTATATTTATTGGTATTTTCTTGTTTTAATATTACATTTGCCTGTATTTTGTAATACTGTTTTTTTTTTATTTGATTTTTAACATGTTTTTAAACTTGTTTCCCTGTATTCTTTTTGGCCTTCAAACGTTAATTTTCAGTTGATATTACTTTTTTAAATTTTTTATTAACATATTTATGTGGCGTATTCTCAGACATCTGCAGTGTGCTCATGTCCTAAAAATGAGATTATGCAGCTAGATGGAGATTCATAGAGAACCACATACTGCTATGGGGCAATGGGTCAAAACAGGCAGAAAAAGGGGGTGCACAAATAATGAAATGCAATCTAATGAGTGTGTAATTACATGCAAATGAGGATAGGCAAAGCAAGTCATGGATTAATCATTAGGTGTAAAATGGTGTGAGTGTTTCCAAGAATAAAGGCAATCAGCACTCCAAAATGTTTTTGCATTCTAACCAGAATACTGGAAGCTGTAGCAATGTATGTAAACAGTGTTTGCTTAGCTTAAGTAGTGGTTTCCCAGTTGCATAATGTGGCCACTGTCACAGAAGAAAGTGGTGCCATCAGAAGATAATCTGGCAAAATCTAGAAGACTGTCTGACAATATCTGACAGACCTACAGGTCTGCGACTGGCTGTACATTGCTAGAGACATTATATGGGTAGGACCCAGAGACTGGAACTGGTGGAATGCATGGATTTCCTATATTCATGGATACCAAGGAACATGTAACTCTTACATTCCTTAATACATTCCTAGATATTTTGCTTCCATATGTAAATGACTGGCTTTGCCGATACATCAGGGGAGAAAGCACCACCATGTGTGGCTTCTGTGATATCACTCAATACTCTGAGGTTTTAGGTTACATTGTACCTATGTGGCAGCATTATGTCAACATGCAGGGTTATGATTCCATCAACTTCCAGGCAGTGAGAAATACAGAAAGGCTAATAACACATGTCCACACAGCATCCTGGCAGTGTTTATGATTCCCACATATGGCATCCAAGTAATCTATACCACACTTCACACACAGAGATGCCCTGCAGGGCTACCTAATAGAAAAGATCAGGCAAAGTTTGGGACAGGCTGTGCTTTGGGACAACAACCTATCTTCCCATCTCCCTGTTACACTGGGAGTCACTCAGGGCTCTATTCTTGGCCCCCTCCAATTCTCAATTTATATAAATGACCTTCACCTAGCAATTACTCAAGCTACCTGTATTCAATCCACAGATGATTCTACAATAATCTGCTCATCTAAATCCTCATCTGAACTGCAGTCCTTAACCCAAAAAATGTTTACCATAGTAGAAAAACTGTTTTTTACGTCGCCTCCTCTTGAACAAGACAAAACTTTTACTCTTCACACCCACCCGCAAATCCACCCCAATAGACTTCTCAGTCCTATCCAATAATGGTACTCTTATATCTCCAGATCTTACCACTAAACTTCTAGGAATAACAATAGATAACAACCTTACCTATGAAACTCACATTAACAACACTATAAAAACTGTTAATAGGAAACTGGGCTACCTTTATAGGATTAAACCATTCCTTACTCCACAAGCCAAAACTTCTATTGCCCACACCCGTTTAATCTCCACACTCCTCTATGCTTCATCCATATACACAAATCTGACAAAAAGCAACCTCAACAAGCTGTCAAACTCTTATAATAGCATTGCCAGATTTGACACAGCCTCCTCTTTCAGGACCCACCACTGTCATAATCTGAAACAGCTAGGCTGGTTAGAGCTACAAAATCAGCTCCAATATAACCAACTCACCATTGCCCATAAAACCTTCTTTCAACCGACTAAAACTCCAAAACTTTCAAGCCTTTTTACCCCATATAAAAACCTTAAGACCTTACGCTCATCTAATAAATTACTAGTATCCACAAGTAAAACCAACAATATCGCTGGAGACTCTCTGTTCTCTAATGCTGTTGGATAACACTGGAACCAACTTCCAAATGAATTGACATCACTGCCCTCTTTATCACTATTCAAACAAAAACTGAAACTTTACCTAAAAATACACTGGTTATGCCCCTGTACAAACCCAGACTAATCCAAAATGTCATTACTATCATCCTCTGATGACCTATTACTTCTTATCTACTACTTTTACTATCAAGGACTGGTCCATATCAGTTCCTTATTCTATCCTAAATGAGCATGTTTTTTTTTTAAAAAAATCCTTGGGAATAGAGTTTCTAACAAACTTATCTAATGTTCTGTAATATTTTTCTGTATTCAACTGTTGAAATGTTATGTAATTATCTGTAAAACAACTTCTGTACATGCATTTTACATGTTAATTATTTTACATGTTAATCATTTTTATTTGAAGCTTATCTCCCTGGGCCTCTACTGAAAACGGACATATATCCAGATATACTAGCCTGGTCAACAAATGTAAAATAAAATAAAATAAATAAAATAAGTAAAATAAATGAAATAAATAAAGTTATGCCTGCATGGAATCCACAAGACATGGTTTAACAGAACTATGGCTTCAAACATGCTTAAACCAAAAACATGGTAAAGCATATTTGCTTGACCTGAAGCTGCAGCCCCATGCACGAGTGCATTTAGGCTGCAAAGCAAGAATGCATTTGGCACAGCTTGCCATTTACTCATGGCATGCTGCATGCTGCATAACATGATTCAGTATCAGCAAACAAGCTAGGCATCATCTCCATGACTATTCAACAATGGAGAAGCAGCTGGACATATGCAACCACCTCAGCATCCACAGATGGCAGCTCGCAACAGCAGTAGCTGTACATCACTCCTTCAGATGGAGTTGTGCATAGTATGTTCAGCACAGACAAAGCAGTAGCATCAAAGCCACCTTTATAAGCTCTGCCATGTACACAGTGGCAGTATAATATCAGATGTTGATGCTTGCAGTGTTATCTAATTACTAGGTTTGGAAATGTATGGTTGGATTGCGCTGTAAATCAGGCATCTCCACTTATACCATACAACAAAAGGTGTGTGGTGAGGGTCACAGTTATCATTTTCACAAGTGCCTAGGCACTCATGGCAGTCTATACTGCACAATACAGTGGGATGACTGCAATGGGAATTTGAGGGAGAGGCATTAAGGGGCCATCCTGTGTAGACCCAATACTGTGAAGGCTGTACAGGCCCAGCTGCCTTCCTGTGTATGGATGTGGTAAACCCGGAGAAGCAAGGCCTGTATGGTGTTCATAGCAGTATGTGGGGTGATGATACCTGAGCTGTACACCTTCTGATAGTCTTTATAAGGGACCGTCATGAGTATTATAGTCTTTATAAGGGACTATCACAAGTATGCATACAAAAACAGCCATTGGCCATAATTGGATGCATTGCATCAATGGTGGGAATGACTGATATTCTCATGGGGGGGGACATTGTAGGAATGTGTCCCACCATGCAGCACAGAAGGATCATGCCCAGTCTCCACTGACTCCATTTCCATGTGTGTAGCTGTGGACTGTATCCAGATTACACCCCTGCACATCTGTTGGATGAGATGAGATTTATGTGCATGTCAGGGGCTGTCTGCAGCAATGGAAGAGGTTATGCTGCACTGTTGGCTCACTGTACAATGGGCATTTGTATGTCAGAGCCAGTGCACTCATAAGCCTCTACTAGGCCACCACTAGCTGTAGACTTGACACTGAATAAAGCAGAGGTCCCTCTGGGTGGGTAGTCAGTATGCTACACCATGCAATTTATTGGGAAGTGTGTGAGGGGAGGCTACAGTGTTGTCTTGGCAAATGGGTGTATGCTCACCCATGAGACAAAAAGAGGGAGACAATGTCAATGTATCATGAAAACGTGCAAGGATTGGCCTTAGCTTGCTCTTGCCCTGAGCTCTGTCAATACAACTACTCAGCCACCATGTCATAATGGTTGCCTTACAACTCCCCATGCCCTGTGGCACACATGCTACTGACAGTTGTTGTCCCACAGCCAGATATGAAATACCTACCTACAACAGTGGTTTCCTGTGTCTACATGACTGATGTTCCTTTGAAAGACAGAGTGAGTGGTTACTGCCAGCACCATTGAATGAGTAAGCTCACGATGTTAGTAAACCTCTAGTAGTCTGGGTACATACCTGACTAATCTTCAAGAGAGCTTGCAATATCTGGCCATCTCCATAGCCTGTGTCAGTATGTTTGTAAATGATGCCCGTCCCCTTAGCATCACCATATATTGATACCAAAAATGATTCCTCCTCGGTGAGTCCTGTCACTTTCCATTCTGCTTCTATGTTGTTGAAGACCTTTATATCACATCATTTACATGCTTCCAGAATTGATGTATATTGCAGTTCCTCTCACCCACAACATTAACATTATGCACCACAGTTTCCACATAACATCACACAGAGGCAGGTGGGTACCCTGTTTCCTAAACAGTAGCTACCCATATGTGCTGAGTGTTGTAACAAGACATCATTCTATTCAGGACAGAACTTGTCCAGCCTCTGCTGTATGTCACTTTTGGATGGCATGTGTACACCCACAAAGATAAGATGAATAGATCAAAGAGGCTTGTGTGGGTACACAGAGGTGGCTTTGTCTTAGAAAAATTTGGCTGGTACATTATGACATGGCTGCATACAAAAGGATGGGCATACTGTGGGGCCCTCACATTCTGCACACTTCCTAACTCTACGCTACTGGAGAGTGGGTGGCTGTCTAATGCCAGTGGACTACCATTCTGTTCTATGTTTACATGTGAACAGGTATATGAGGCTATGGCTAGAAATGCTAGTGTTACAAAGGTTATGGCAACCTGGATGGGGGTATGTGTAGCTGTCCTATGGCAGTGGTACTATCCCCTACTATGTTTGCATGTGAACAGGCACACAAGTTCTATGAGTTACAAAATGCTGGTAATACAGAGGGCTGCCTTGACGGAGACAGTTGGATGTTCTGTGTTAAGGAGCTGTCCTGCCCTACTAGGTTTATATGTGAACAGGGGCATCAGTGGAGTAGGGCATGATTGTAGATGTCTGTTATAAAATAAGTAAACCTGACTAATATTGTTATCCTAACAACAATTTGGTTACTAGCATTCAAATTGGAGATATTCTCTTACCTGTGACTTTGCACATGTATCTGTTACCACACTAATAGAGATTCCCGCGAGCCTCTTGTGGAATATTTCGTATGTTGTGCTGCTTCTGTGTTAGTAGAATATGATTTTAATTGCTAAAATAAGTCTGATGCTTGTTCTTGATGCAAAATTTGGCATCCAAAAATGGAGGAGTGCCTATAAATGTCATTAATAAGTGCTAGTTTGCACCTTATTTATGGTAATGAGGCCAGGTTCCACCTCTGTTTATGAATCTCTATGTTTCACAGATAAGTACACCTGCAACATGAGGCATAGGTACATTCAGCTGCATATCAACAGCATACCATACATGACTGCTCATTCATGAAAGCACTTTATGTACACAAGTCACGGATCTATAAGGGCAGACTACCAGTGGTTTATGGTGGTTATGTGGGTCATAAATCTCATACTGCCATACTGGCTTGCTATGCATTCATACAGATGGCTAACAATGGTAGTGTCCCATGCACAGCACCTCCCTGATGTACAAAGGAGAAGGAAACAATGCACTGTCTCCCCAACAACTAGTTCAGGTAATAGCTGTTGGAGCCTTGTGCAGATCCTTTCAGGAAGGTGGATGTTTGGTATGACTTGACAGCTCTGTTGCATATCTCTCAGCTGTCCAGAGTTTTGTAGAATATCCAGATTTTTGGTTCATATTTTGGTCTGTGGTTTTCTGGCAAATCACTGGGATGATCTGAGGACTGAAGTCACTAAATAATGACGTACATTTCAGTTTCAGACTTTAAATCCTTCAGAAAATGTATGTTAAAACAAATCCTGTTACTCTAGCAATTTTATACATTTATAAGAGCAATATTTAAAACATTCCCTATTTTTGTGCCTTTGTCCCCCCATTTTGTCGGGCTTTGTCCAGACTTCTTGCATTAAGAGGTTGAGAGGTATGCCCTGTTGTCTGTCTTAAATGGCATCCTTCATATCAGTGAGCAGTGCAGGTACTGGTATAATGACTTAAACTGCTCTCACCCTGAAGATTTCTGTTTGTGAAAAGTATATTTTAGGCAAGTATGCCCCAAATGGTATAGCAAGCATTTCATGTCTAATGTGTACAGTTGTGCATTTAGAGAACATAATTTTTCTGGTCTTATCAGCTGTACTACCAATTCTCAGCTTTTATTTAATTCATCAGATTTCAAGATATTCCAGACTGACTGCTGTGGGTGAATGTATGTCTGCTGTTTGTGCAGTTTGTGGCAGCTGTTATGTTTTAGTACTGGGATGTTTGTTGGACTGTGTACAGAGTTGTGACCATGGAGTATATTGCACTCCATTTCATGTTTCTGTATTATCACACATAGGTGTCACTGGTGTACTTAGTGTAGCTGCATCTGCTTCCGTGCAGCTAACTACATTACTACAGCTGCTTCTGATCATTTGTTAATATCTATAATAATGAAGACTGCTGCCATGCATTGGAATCTCAATGCTTGTTGCTGCTGTGTATATGCACATCCTGTTTTGTTCTGTACTGGGTTGTGGGAATAATTTTAGGTGTCTGCTTACACAAATGTGAGGAGAATTACTGTTCTGTCTTTTGTGTACCTCCATGCTCATGCATTTGCTTGCCTATCCCTTTTGTCTTTCAACACAGCTAGAGTGTCTGAGCGGAGGTGCTTCATGCCTGAGCTGATTTTAGTTGGATTGGAGTACTGCTGATCCCACTACCACTAAGAAAGTGACTATTTAAATTAGACTTGAGCACTTTCAAGCTGGTTGTGTTACAGTGCTGCTGGTTAAGGTATTTTGCAAAGCTTTAGAACCATTTCTGCATTTTAACTTGTGCTCTCTGCTTCTCTAAGGCTTATTTATTTGTTAACCATGTGTAGATCAATGTGTGTGTATGTACCTTTAAGAAGTTATCCAAGGGCTTGCACGAGTGTATAAATACTGAGCATGTGTGAGCCTGACTGCCATTTTGTAGTAAGCTGTTGAGATGTAAGCATGTGTGTATGTAAGGTCTGTCTGTTAATCAGTTCATTTATATTTTATGATGCTATTATCCATCCTGATGTGTTTCTGTGTATTAAAGCATCTAAATGAACTACCCCACCTGCTTCTCATCTATGTTAGAGAGGGATGAATGACATGGTGTCAGAAGTGGCATGTCTAAAAGGGCATGGTGTTAAAGGAAGTATGACTAAAATGACATGTTGCCAGAAAGGGCTCCAGTTTCTTCAATTTAAGTCCAAGAGCACCTGGTTGATATTGGAGGAATATATAGGAGTGGATCATCCCTACTGCATGTTTAATTCGCAAACAGGTCAGAAATGAATTTCAGATGTTAAAACTTGCTCAAGCTACTTCTCATTCACAAAATATAAAACGAGGCATACAGAATGCTCTAAATGATATTCTAATAAAATGATATGTCCGATACTGATAAAAAATTCAAATTACTATGGAAAATGTTTGAAAAGTCCAAATTGCATAAAATTAATAAAATGAAAGAAACGGCCACATTTTCACTAAGTAAGTATTTTTCATATTAATTAAAGATATCCGAGTTATCAGAAGTGTATAAAGTGTTCACATGTTTGTGCAGTTTTACAGTAAAGTTATTTCACAAAATTTATGGT
Source organism: Protopterus annectens (assembly GCF_019279795.1). NCBI lineage: Eukaryota > Metazoa > Chordata > Ceratodontiformes > Protopteridae > Protopterus > Protopterus annectens. Next base: position 1,116,527,058 of record NC_056727.1, read on the forward strand.
GCATCTGAACAGTTTGTATGTAGATAATTACAAGGGCCATATTCTCAGTGTGTTTGTGCATACTTTGTTGGCACGGCAGTCAGATTTAGAAAACCCAGTGCACTTGTGTTTGACAATAATATTGCAGAGAACTGGAGAGTGTTTGAGAAAAAGTGCAATATTTTCATACAGGCTGCAGTTTATGATAGAGATGACTGTACAAACGCATTTATTCTAATTAATTTAGCTCGGTCAGAAGCCATAGAAAGGGAGCATTTTTTTGCATATGCACCTGCTATCATTGCAGGAGAGGGAGAAACCATCATATTGTTGGACCAGCTGAGTTAAGGGAGGACCCTGAGTGCTTAAAATATAAATTTAGAGAAATGTGTAACCCCCCCAGACAAATGTTACAATGTAAAGGCACTTAGTTTGCACAAGGGATCAAAAGCCTGGTGCAACATTTGCAGCATATATAGAAAACTTGAGAAATAAGGCTAAAACATGCAGGTTTGGTGATTTAAGGGATGAGTTGATAAAAGACAGAATTCTGTGTGGTATTAAAAATGATGCTGAGAAAGATTTTGCTTCATGACAGTGATTTAACTTTGAATAAGGCCATTGAGATTTGTCAGATAAACAAGCTCACAGAAAAGCACACAAATATGCTTACAAATGAGCGATGTATACTTCCAGTAATTTCTAGAGCTCATGTTGATAGTATGCAGTGTGTGGTTAAAAGAAACAGGCCTAAGAACATGGCAGACACTGTAGCCCCTGCAGCACCCAGTGGTAAACCCCAGAGCTTTCCAGCAAATTCTAGAGTTTGCCCAGTCTCAGTGAAGCATAAGAGTGAGTCAGCAAACTCAAAGCTTGGGCCTCCACATAGTTTCATTGCCAACTGTCATAATTGTGGTGGAAATCATGAATCTAAAAGGGAGAAATGTTTATCTTTTGGTCAGCAATGCCACAAATGCAATAAATGGAATCATTTCAAAAGGTTTTGTAACTCAAAAGGCCCACATTATTTTATTAAAAGGGAACATTTTAAGAAATGCGTTGATCAATTAAAAAGCTGCAACCCTACTCTTTATGTTGGTGGTGCGTCACTGCTTCATGAAGCAGTCAATATAGTAGATTTAAGGGCAAAGAATGAAGTATTTTGTACTGTTTGGATAAATGGCAAACCCAGAGAGATCAAAGCTGATACAGGTTCCAAGTGCAATGTTATGTCAGCAGCAATATTTACTAGAGTTTGTCATGGTGAAAGGCTTGATTTAGCAAAGTGTGCAAAGCTTGGTGCTTATGGTGGTGAAGAAATTCAAACTGAAGCCTCAGTAGTGCTTTCATGTTACTCTGTTGGGAGATGTCACGACTTGTCATTTTATGAGGTCATGTGGCATGTCCAGTCATTATTAGGGCTTAGAGACACTGCTTTCATTAATAAGGACGTCCATCATGTTAGCTTAAAAGATCAGAACTCTAATTTCACCCAGTATATTTTTTCTACCTATGCTGATCAGAAACATCTCATGTGATAAACATATTGGTTCACCTGCTCAGAGACTTCTATCGAGACAAACCAGAACCACAGTGTGAAGATAGGTGAAGGCTTCCAGCCTAGCCAGATAGCATTCTGTAGATAATTCTGTCATTTGTACATATTAATATAAGCCACAGGCTTCTTCTCTTAAATGGGGAAAAATGTTGATAAATGTTAAACTTCAAAAATGTAACAACAGTGCACTCTGCTGTAAGAAAGCTAAGTCATGCATTTTATGACTGTCTTTCATCTTTAAAGTCAGCTCTGATATTTCTAGATGAAGGAATTATGCCTATTGTTTTGTGGCCAGAGTTAATGGCTAGAATTTACATGTATAAATGTCCTTTATTGCTCTTGTTTCTGACCAGGTGTAAAGAATGTAAATGTAGTTTCTGTTAGCCTGTGACCACCAGAGAAGTGTGAAGAATAATGTCATGTGAAGCAGCTCTGTTATCAATTTAAAATGAGAGAATCAGAGAGCTCAGAGCATTTGTCTTGAGAACATTCAACTCACCACTCTGCCTGTTCTATACGTAAGTTATTTAGAACTGTGTTTCCCTTAGAAATGGCTAGGAATTAGAAAGATTAGACTAAGTGTTTTTCTGTGTGATGTCAGAACTTTTCTACGTTATTATTTTAAGTATTTCTCTGTGATCTCTGAACTCTTGACTGGCACTGTGTAGTAAGAAGTATTGCCTTGTGTTTTTATTATTTATTATTAAATATTTTTAAACCTTTCAACTGTGGCTGTTTTGCGTAGAGATCATTTAAACTCTAAGAGTACATTGCATATATACAGTGATACAGTAACAAGCCACTCTAGTAAGTCTTGACTGTTCAGTCACACTTACCATTTGGATAATAATATTGCACACTAATAACTGGACACCTTTTAAGGGCCTTTGAGTAGCGGATAAATATTAGCTGGGTGGTGACAGTGATTTCTACCGTATAGTCTGGGTAAAAGGGGCACAGCTGGAGGACCTGTGCCAGCCTTCCCCAGGAGTGTCTGTGTGGTTGTATAAACTCTTATCTCAAAGTGTGTGTGTGTGTGTGTGTGTGTGTGTGTGTGTGTGTGTGTGTGTGTGTGTGTGTGTGTGAGCTACTTAGGAAGGGACACAAAGCACTGGTTGGATAGAGAGGGTGCTGGAGGTTTTAGCTTGCCCAGCTGACTGAGATCTTGACACTATAGCTGTGCCAGTGGGGAGTCTTATTGGGGACCTGGAGAGGAAGGGAGAAACCAGCCCCAGACTGACTGTGATCTCTGCGTGCTCTTAAGGGAAATTGTACTTTACTGTGTGTGTATTTATTATGCTTTCCCTATATGGACACCCCTCTCTTGTGTTAGTGGTGAGGACTGAGGCTCCTTGATTGCTGGGCCAGTGCATGGGCATCACATTATAATTGTTTGGCAGTGGTGGGATATCCACACCACACATTAATTGGTTGGCAAATACTAACTGGCTTGTAGTGGTGTGGGTAGAGTGAATTCTTGTAGCTTTTGTACATTGATCACTGAAGGGGTTTTGTGCTCTAAATCAGCCACACAGTGAATACTCAGAGTTCAGATCACAATTGTTTTATTTCTTTTGCTAGCTTAGTTAGTCAGGGAGAGCAGGCAGCATGTAAGCAGAGGAGTATGGAAAGCTGACAAGGAGCCAGCTGGCTGAGATGTGCCAGGCTAGGGGACTGGTGCATATAAACTTGACTAAGGCAGACATGATCGCAGCTTTGGTCACAGTTGCATCAGAAAACAGCAACTAGGAGGATTATCCAAGTGGCAGTGGAGATTTACCATCCTCAGAGAATGGACAGCTCAACCTTTCTGGAGCTAAAGAGACTTGAGTTGGAGGCCAGGCATTTGGAAATAGAAGCAGCTGAGAGACTGACATGTCTGCATGCTGAGGAGAATGACAAAATGCTGAAGCTGAGGAAAAGGAGAGGCAGAGGTAGCATGAGAAGGAGATGCTGACTCTTTGCCCAGAGTCATGGAGGTAATGAGGAAGGGAGTAACTGGACCCCAGAAGCACAAAAGGTCAGTAATTTTCTTCTGCAGTTTAAATAGGGAGATAATTTTGATAGTTTCATTCATATGTTTGAGAGGGTATGTAAACAGTACGATGTTGACCAAAGGCTCTGGGGACGGTTCCTGATCGACTTACTCCATGGAAAAGCTGTAACTGTGTTGTCTTAACATGCTGATTTGTGAATATTTTGATTATACTGCTGTTAAAAAATTACTTGTTAGAATGTTTTAACCTAGCACCTGAAACGTATAGGAAAAAGTTTCATGAGCATAGACGCAAGGCAGATGAAAGTGTGTGTGAATATGTTGCTGAACTGAGCACTTATTTTCATAGGTGGGTGAGTGGATGTCAGGTCACCACTTCTGAAGGGCTGGTAGACCTTTTGGTGAGGGAACAAGCCCTTAGCACTTTGCCTAAGGACATGAGGATCTGGTTAGCTGACAGACAGTGTGCTACTTCAAATGAGTTGGGGAAGAAGGGATACCTATACCTAGCAAGCAGGGCATCCCTGCTCAGGAAAGGGACTTCCAGTACTGCACTGGGTCTAAAGGAACACATGGTGGGTAGCACAGACTGCCACAACAGAATCTGCCAGTAGCAGGGGAAGCCACTAGTCCAGGCACACGTTCAGGACTTAGGGTTAAATGTTTTGAATGCAACCTGTGGGCCATGTGGCATACAGATGTCCATGGAGGCAAGGTGGGGAACTAAAGGTGAATGAGCCAGTAAGTGGGGAAGACAAAATGCCAATAGTAGGTTGTCTTGAGATAACAGGGGTACTGAACTATCATCCTGCAGATGTCCTGATAGGGAAGGATTTGGATGAGACAGTAACATGTGTTTATGCAGTAACATGCAGTCAAGCTAGGAGACAAGCAAGTGGGTCTGGTAGCCTGGGGGAGACCCAGACAGACTGCATACTTGTAGCCAGGACTGGTGAGGTGGTTACTTTGGGGAGGCAGCTATTCTGTAGCAGTGAAACTGAAGGTGAGCCACAGCTGCTTGTGGGTACTAATGTTCCCTTGGACAGAGTGACTACAAAGGTAGAGGTGAGTAGTAGTATCCAGGCTGACAGTGAGGTACCACTGTCAGAGGATGCCAGACTTCCTGTGGAAGGGGAGCTGGGAAGGGTTACAAAGAGAGAGTTGTGACAGGCTCAGCTCTCAGACCCTACATTGCTAGGCCTGAGACAGGTAGCTAGTGGGCACCTGATTCTCAAGGGAAGGGGATTCTGTGTACTGGGACAAAGGGTTACTGTATAGAGAGTGGACCCCTGAGGGAGGGCTAGAAGGTGAGAGGGTACAGCAGCTGATAGTGCCTAGAGCCTACCATCTGGCACTTCTAGCCATATCCCATGATATTTCCTTTGCAGGTCATATGGGCATAAAACATACAAAGAGACGTATTATACAGAACTTCTGTTGGCCTGGAATTTCCAGAGATGTAACAGGGTACTGCAGGACCTGTAAGCAGTGCCAAAAGGTAGGCAGGTCAGGAGACAAGGTGAGAGCTCCTTTGATGCCTTTGCCTGTGATTGAGGAGCCATTTTAGAGGGTAGCTATGGATATTGTGGGGCCTCTGAATACCCCAAGTTCCACAGGGAAAAAGTATATCCTAGTGGTAGTGGATTATGCTATACGATACCCTGAGACAGTGGCTCTGTCCTCCACTGAGGCAGAAAAGGTGGCAAATGTTTTGTTAGAGATTTTCAGCAGGGTATGTTTCCCAAATGAAATACTGACTGACAGAGGTGCCAATTTCATGTAAGACCTGCTGGCTCGTCTGTTGAAGTACTGTGGGTAAAGCACCTGAAGACCACCCCCTATCATCCTCATACAAATGGTCTTGTTCAGAGGTTAACTCTACAATCAAGTCCATGCTACGGGCATTTGCAGACCAGTTCAAGAGGGAGTGGGACAAATATTTGCCCCATCTGTTTGCTTACAGAGAGGTTCCCCAGGAAACTACAGGTTTTTCACCCTTTGAGTTGTTGTATGGGCATAGGGTGAGGGGACTTCTAGATTTAATTTGAGATGAGTGGGAAGGTGAGTGTGAACCTCACAAGGTGACTGTTGTGGCATATGTCCTAAACCTCAGGACAAGGCTTAGGGGAACTCATGGGATTGGTCTAGGAGAAGCCCAACAACAGAAAAAGGTGTGGTATGACAGGAATGCTCGAGCTAGAGAGTATGCTGTGGTGCAGCAGGTAATGGTTCTCATTCCTGTCAGACACAACAAGCTGCAAGCAACTTGGGAGGGACCCTACAAGGTGGTAAAAAGGTAAGTGATGTTAACTACACGGTGGAACTGCTAGATGGAAGGCAGGGGCACAAACTGTACCATGTACAGCATCCAAGCATCCATGGGACCGGACAACATCCCAGGCTGCATTTTACATGAACTTCAGAATGAACTGGCTCCCCACTTAAACACCATGTTCAATAATAGCCTTGCATCAGGCTTTGTGCCCACTGAATGGTGCACAGCAACAGTTATCCCACTCCATAAAGAAAGGGGGAGCCACCACTGATCCCGGGAACTATTGACCTATTAGCCTGATGATCCTGATCTGCAAGTCCATTGAACATATCATCATGGAACTCATAAACAAAGACATTGGTAACCTCCAATCTCTGGATCCCACCCAGTTCTGGTTTGTGAAAGGCAGATCATGCCTCCTGAACCTGATCGAATTCTTTGAGGCAGTCACCAAAGCTGTAGATGAGGCTAAGGTGGTTCACACAGCCTATCTTGACCTCACCAAAGCTTTCGACACCATCTGCCATTCTGGAATTATAGCTAAACTCACTAAATTAGGTATAACTCAACACATCACAAGATGGGTTGCCAACTGGCTCACTGACAGAACCCACACTGTAAAAGTTGCAGACTCCAAATCTGATCTCAAAGCAGTGACAAGTGGAGTACCACAGGATTCCATCCTGGGACCTCTCCTGTTTGGTATCTACTTCTCTGATGTACAGGCTAACACAGAAGACCTTTGGCTAATGAAGTTCGCAGATGACTGCAAACTAGGAGCTATAGTCAAGTCCCCAAATGATGTGGACATCCTACAGAAGAGCCTCGCTGAGACAGATGCCTGGTGTCAGAGCCATGGCCTCAAGCTCAATGCCAAAAAGTGCAGTGTCATCCCCTTTGGTAAAAACTCTGTACCCTTGTACTACCACATAGGCAGCAATCTATTTAACACCGAATGTGTGATAAGAGACCTTGGGACCCAGGTGGACAGTAGTCTCTCCTTTGATAATCACATCACCACAGTAGTCAGGAAGTCCTTCTATGTGGCACACCTCATCATAAAAGGGTTCTCATCCAGGAAAAAAGAGGTCATTGTTCCCCTCTACTCAACACTCATTAGACCCATTATAGAGTACAACGCCCCTTTTGGAATGTACCTCACAAGACATCTGCAGCAGCTGGAAAGGCCACAGAAGTACCTTACAAAGAGGATTACTGGCCTCAAACAAATGCCGTACACTGACCGCCTCAAAAAACTCCAGCTTTACTCCGTATCATATTGCCTACTCTGAGGTGATCTCTGCCTAACATATAAACCTATGTCAAACCCAGAGCTGTTGGACATGCTACACCTAAAGAAATCCCAATCCTTCCGAGCTACATGCTCTAGGGACCTAAACCTTGTCACCACAATAAACAGAACATGCTGGTGGGATAGATTCCTGTCCCAGAGACTTCCCATTCTCTGGAATAGGCTACCCATCTATGTCAAGCAAAGTTCTTCATTAACACTCTTCAAGAAAAATCTTGATGAGTGGATGGGAAATAGGAAATACAGCCCAGGGATCACATCTGTGTCTCTGCTCAACAGTGGCACAGGAAAATAACTTTCTTGGGTGGCGTAAGCCAGGGAACCTTGTTGGCTAGGCTTACGTAGGCCATTGGGCTGATAGCCTAGTACCTACCTATGAACCTATGCTAACATGATGAAACCTTATCATGATAGGTAGGCCCTTGTGCTGAGCATTTGCAGTGTATTGCAGGAGGAGTCTGAGGGAGATCTGGTGACTGATCTCCACAGTGAGGCTCGGACTGACACCTCAGTGGAAGGGGTAGCAATGTCCCAGCAGCCATCTCCTACCCAAGTTCGAGAAATCTGAGCAGTGGTACAGGAGTTTGGAGAAATGTTCACTGGGAAACCAGGGTGCACCCACCTGGTGTAGCACCAGGTGGATACAGGACTCAAAAGGCCTATTAGGCAGGTCCCTTATAGGGTGCCTGAGAGAGTCAGACTCTGAGGGAGGAGATACAGGAGATGTTTGAACTAGGGGTGATCCAAGAGTCCAACAGTCCCTGGGCCTCCCCAGTGATGCTGGTGCCAAAGAAGGATGGCAGCACCAGGTTCTGTGTGGACTACAGGAAATTAAATAGTGACACAGAGTCAGATGCTTACTCTATGCCTAGAACAGATGAGGCCCTTGAGCAGCTGGGTGGGGCTAAGTATCTTACAACCATTGATCTTACCAAGGGTTACCGGGAGGTACCCTTGACTCCCAGTGCTAGAGAGAGGTCAGCCTTTGTGACTCTTTTTGGCTTGTATGAGTTCACAAAGATGCCCCTTGTGATGTAAAATGCCCCATCAACTTTCCAGAGGCTGGTAGATCATATCCTAGCAGGAGCAGGAGGGTTTTCCCTTGCTTACCTAGATGATATTGCCATCTACATCCATTCCTGGCAAGAGCACCTTCAACATGTCAGGGAGATGCTGGGTAGACTCCAGAGGGCAAGGTTGACCATTAAGCCGAGGAAATGTCAGGTGGGTATGGCAGAGGTCTCCTACCTAGGACATAGAATGGGTAGTGGTAAGATCAGGCCAGAACCTGCCAAAGTGGAAGCCATTCAAGCATGGCCTGCACCTGTTAACAAAAAGCAGGTGAGGGCTTTCTTAGGGACAGCAGAGTACTACAGAAAGTTCGCCCCCAGTTGCAGTACCATAGCTGCTCCCCTCACAAACCTGACAAGGAAGAACAGGCCAGATAAGGTAGTGTGGACCACAGCAAGTGAGTAGGCATTTCAGAAGCTTAAAGAAGCTTTGGGAGGACCCCCTGTGTTAGCCAGTCCAGATTACAGCAAATAATTTATTGTGCAAGTGGATGCTTCAAACCATGGGTTGGGGCTGTACTTAGCCAGACTTCTTCAGAGGGAGAAGAGCACCCAATGGTTTATCTCAGTCGTAGACTCCAACACAGGGAGGAATGCTATGCAGCTGTAGAAAAGGAATATCTAGCTATAGTATGGGCACTGCAGAAACTTCAGCCTTATCTGCATGGAAGAAAATTAATTGTAGTGACAGATCAAACCCCCTAACATTGTTACTCAGAGCCAGCCAGCAAAATGTCAAGTTGCTAAGATGGAGCCTAGGGTTTCAAGCATATGTGTCAGTGCAGCACCACAGTGGGATTAGCAATGCCAATGCAGATGGGCTCCCAAGACAGGGAATGGGGCAAGGTATACTCAGATAGACCTAACCCTCTCAAGCAACGTTTTTCAAAGGTCACTTGAAAAACTAGTCTGAGTTCTCCAGGGAGGGGGATATGTGAAGATAGGTGAAGGCTACCAGCCTAGCCAGATAGAATTCTGCAGATAATTCTGTCATTTGTAAATATTAATATAAGCCACAGGCTTGTTCTCTTAAATGGGGAAAAAATGTTGGTAAATGTTAAACTTCAAAAATGTAACAACAGTGCACTCTGCTGTAAGAAAGCTAAGCTAAGCATTTTATGACTGTCTTTGATCTTTAAAGAAGGCTCTGATATGTCTGGATGAAGGAATTCTGCCTACTGTTTTGAGGCCAGAGTTAATGGCTAGAATTTGCATGTATAAATGTCCTTTATTTCTCTGGTTTCTGACCAGGTGTAAAGAATGTAAATGTAGTTTCTGTTAGCCTGGGAATACCAGAGAATTGTGAAGAATGATGTCATGTGAAGCAGCTCTGTGTTTTCAATTTAAAGACAGAGAATCAGAGAGCTCAGAGCATTTGTCTTGAGAACATTTAACTCACCACTCTGCCTGTTCTATATGTAAGTTATTTAGAACTGTGTTTTCTCTTAGAAATAGCTAGGAATTAGGAAGATTAGACTAACTGCTTTTCTGTGTGATGTCAGAACTTTTTTATGGTATTGTTTTAAGTATTTCTCTGTGATCTCTGACCTCTTCACTGGCACTGTGTAGTAAGTAGTATTGCCTTGTGCTTTTATTATTTATTATTAAACATTTTTAAACTTTCAACTGTGGCTGTTTTGTGTAGGGATAATTTAAGCTCTAAGAGTGCATTGCATGTATATAGTGAAATTGTACCAAGTCACTCCAAATAAGTCTTGACTGTTAGGTTTACTTACCATTTGGATAATGATATTGCACAGTAATAATTGGACACCCTTTTAAGGGCCTTTCAGTAGCTGATAAATATTAGCTGGGTGGTAGCAGTGATTTCTACCGTATAGTCTGGGTAAAAGGGGCACAGCTGGAGAACCTGTGCCAGCCTTCCCCAGGAGCGTCTGTGTGGTTGTATAATCTCTTATTTCAAAGTGTATGTGTGTCAGCTACTTGGGCAGGGACACAAAGCACTGGTTGGACAGAGGGGGTGCTGGAGGTTTTAGCTTGCCCAGCTGGCTGAGATCTGGACCCTATTGCTGTGCCAGTGGGGTGTCTTATTGGGGATGTGGACAGAAAGGGAGAAACCAGCCCCAGACTGACTGTGATCACTGTGTGCTCTTAAGGGAAATTGTACTTTACTGTGTGTATTTATTATCCTTTCCCTATATGGAAGCCCCTTACTGGTGTTAGTGGTGAGGATAAAGGATCCTTGATTGCTGGGCCAGTGCACGGGCATCACACACAGTACCAATCAGTAGTCAACTATTGATTCCATGTGTCAAGAAAAACAGGTCAGTAAAAACCAATCTGTTGAAGAAGTGGTTAATCCAGAAGTCCTACGATGATAAGACCAGCAAACTGCTCAATCCATTATGAGAAGGAGAAGTGGTAAGGATGCAAATGTCCAAAGGTTATGATCAGATTGAAGTCGTGAAGAACATTTGCCCAGAGCTGAGATCGTACATTGTGGAATCTCGAGGAGCAGAGTTTAGGCAGAATTGGAAACATTTGATGCTGGTGTCCGAGCCAATACCACAGCACATAGCCTGTGAGAGAGACTCTTTATCTCAGAGTGAGTTGTCTGGCGTTCCAATTCCAGAGGAAGTTCCAGAGAATATTCCCATTCCTGTGATGAATCCAGAAGTTCCTGATACAAGTTGTTCACTGAAGACTGTCCCTGTTGCTAAATTCAGTTCAGATTGTTATGCTACCAGATCTAGTCCTATCTCCAGACCATGATAAATACATGGCAACTTGGACATGAACATTGTGTTTGTTTCCAATGTCGATAATATGCATGCCTAACTCCAATGTTATTTTTACTAACGGCAATCTTTTTAAGAGGGAGGATGTAGATCAATGTGTGTGTATGTACCTTTTAGAAGCTGTCCGAGACTTGCACAAGTGTATAAATATTGAGCACATGCAAGCTTAACTCCCATTTTGTAGTAAGCTGTTGATATGTAAGCATGTATGTATGTAAGGTCTGTCTGTTAATCAGTGCATTTATATATTATGATGCTGCTATCCATCTTGATGTGTTTCTCTGTATTAAAGCATCTAAACAAACTACCCCGTCTGCTTGTCATCTATGTCAGAGAGTGAAGAGCGACACAATGTAAGCACATTTGGCACAAATGCATCATTACAGGTATGACCAAGTAGTTTTACCCAATTAAGTGACTTGCTCAAGGTCAGTCAATAAACAAAATGAGGCTGCAACAATCAGAGCTAAGACTAAACAAATAATCTTATCACCTCATAACTTTACTTATTTCTGATAAAATCCCAAACAAACTTGCATCAGGCAGGTTCCTTCTCCATTATATTTCCTGCACTGTGCAGTTGCTACTTTTACACAGACATCATGGCAGACATACTTATGAAGCATACAAGCAAGGGAGATGAGGAAGTGCTTAAGATGAAACAATGCAGCTGATAATGTAATCATAACAACATTGTGGAGTGTCTGACTATAGGTTCTAGTCAAATCACTGCTGTTTTTCCTTTCTTTGTTAACACATTTTCTACCCTGCCTACACTTCATTAGATATTGTATTCAAATCTTTTCAAAAACAAAAGCAGTGATACAGGCTGGTTTCCTGTAATCAGTACCACAGTAACCACAAGTCCTCTCACGGTCCACTTTCTTTGACTGCAAATTGGTTTTCTATTATAAGTGCCACAGTAACCACTAAATAATCCTTTCTTTTTTAAATATAGTCAAACTTTATTGCACAAAACACATTTACATATCATCTCTGTTGAAATATTCATGTATGGTGCACTTTATCAACTCCAGTGGCTGACCCACTTCTGTTTATATCCTTGACTATAGGTATCTTATCTTTTTCTTTAGACAAAGCCCAAAACTGGTGTTTACATTTGATTTAAGTTAAATCCATATAGTATATTATGTTCACATGCAATAGTCATGCATGGTACACCATATTTCATCAGCAGTTTGCTACGTCCAGGGCCAGCCTTAGGATGATTGGGCCAATTAGACACAATAGGGCCCTGGACCCTAAGGGACCCTGCACTTGTCAGAATCACAGCTAAAAAAGTTTTCCCTTTGAAGACAAAAAAAAATCTACCAGCATTACAGGAATGAAAGAATGCAGAAGCATATAACAACAACATTCCCTACCCACACTTCCTGGCCTTGGTCAATGAGACAGACTTTCCAGCAGCGTGAGCTCTTCCAATGTGAGAAACTTACCAGTCACACAAAAAGCATGGCCTTTTTTAACCTCAAAGAAGATGAAGCTGACTGATCTAAGAGCACAGTCTTTTCACTGAATGTATAGTGCAGTGCAAATAGGGAAGCCATTACAAAGTAGACTTGGAGGAAGCTGGTAGCAGTCTTTCCATTTTTCAGAAATGCCTGCAGGCAGAGGTAGGTAGCTAGGTGTGTGTGTGTGTGTGTGTGTGTGTGTGTGTGTGTGTGTGTGTGTGTGTGTGTGTGTGTGTGTGTGTGTGTATGTGTGTGTAAATATTCTGTTTCTAGATCACAAATTATTTATGGTGTAAACCAAATGTTTGATTTATTTGGTATGAGCACTGGTTTTCTTGTTTTCTTTACTATTGACAACATGTTTATTGTTTGGCTGTGAATAAACTGGACAGCATGACATCTGTGGTTAAGGTTAAAATTTTAATTATAAATACATTTACTTTACTGTGTGTTTTACAACCACAGAGGTGTGAAATGCATCACATTTTGGTTACATCAGCTTATCTGGCAGTTAGTGCAGATGCGTAAGGCTATGAGCTATTAATCATCTGCTTCCTGTAATGCAAGGTTTGATTCCTCCAGCCTTTGTTTGTCTTTTGTGTGACTCACCAAGTCACTTCACCAGGCAGCATTCCTAGACTGCTCTTGAAAAGTAATGCTTGTGCTCAGTGGGCTGTCCCAAACTGCTAGCAAATGTGTTACACATTTTGGAGGAATTTAATAAAGCATACATGGAATTATTTTCCATGTAGGGCATAGTGGGACACTACTTACAAGAAATAAGCAGATATGCGATCCAGTAAAGGAGCTGAGGAGCGTGCACAAGTGTACAAACACGGAAGTGTCCATGGCATGCAAATCACTTCATAAGCAGGTGAAATGCATGCAAATGAGGGTGGTGGAGCAATCCAGCAAGCAAATAGGCAGTCCTGCAGACCCCATATTGCTGTCCATAATGTACACAGAAAAATTCAGTGTACAGGATGTTAAAATGACAACAGGGGCAGTAAAAGTTACTTAAAGTGTCAGAAATAGCATAGTGGACACAGATACGTGAAAACTATCCACGGCATTCCCAAAACTGTATGGAAAATAATGTAGAATAGTTTTTTTTTTTAATACCTTGGGTATATTAGCGAGGCATGCCACAGTGCGCAAACATGCCTTTATGGAAAGAAAATATATAAAATGAGTGTAAAAACCAGAATTTGTGAGTGTGTAACAGTAATGCATTTTAGGACCCTGTGTGGAGTATGTACAATGTTACACAGCTGCGGTTGCTAACAAGTCAGGGCCTGGAACCATGTAGTTTTTAGGTTCTGTGCATGGATCTGTATGCAAATGAGCTGGGGCTACTGAATAGCACAAATGGGTATCTGTGTCTGCAGATCCCATCTGTGTAGACACAGAACCGAGTTGATGTCTACAGAAGAGGTAGCTGACATCAAAGGGGTGTGTATCCGATTGCTTGCAAGCTCATTGGAGCTCAGCAGTGCCTGTTTGCACAGTGCACCACTGAGCTAAGCAGGGGGTGTGTACACTGACTGCTAAGATGTGTTTATATCTGAGGCATGTGTTTCATTGTGTTTGCATGACGCACCACTGTGCTGAGCATGACTTTCCATGGAGGTGTGTCTACGGACTGCTAAGCTCTATTTATCTTTGTTGAGCGGGTTTGTGTGATGTGCCACAGTGCCCAGCAAGGAAGGCTATCAAAAAAAAAAATTGGCTGAGAAAGCGAATAATATATTAATTATTGATGAGCCCTGTTTCACTTAAACTAGGGCCATTAAAACCCGTTAATGATGTACTTGGCAGGTGGAATGCATCATAGGTAGCCAATTACATAGGCTACTCATACAGTAGAGCACTATAAAGTATGCATACACCCTACAATCTGATTTCTCCCTCATACTCTGCACTATTGCAGTACAGACTTGGGAATTTTAACTGAGAGAATGCTAGAGGCTGCTGCAGGTCTGCTAAATACATATGCACTAGATGCTGAGAACAATGCAGCTGCTGCTGATGCTGACCATAAGCCTAGACTGAGAAGGAGAAGGGTGTTCAGGCCCAGGGTAACCCACCAGGAGACACATGAGCTGGAGATTGTAGAGCGCTACAGGGTGGACAGGAGCATACTACAATAACTCACTGAGCTCTGCCAACCTCAACTGAGACCCAGAGCCATCAGAGGGGAACTCATCCCATTGGAAACAAAGGTATGTATAGCCCTTAGGATACTAGCTACAGGTACTTTCCAAAAACCAACTGGGGACATGATGGGAGTCTTACAAGCATCTGCTTCCAGGGTACTCCATCAGTTCCTGGATGCCATACTACCACATGCCAGTGAGCACATTTATTTCCCCAACCCTTCTGAGGAGGACAGCAGTATGCAACTCTTCTACCATGTAGCGCACTAACTTGAGGTATTGGGTGCCACAGACTGCACTCATGTACACATCAAGACACCACCCATTGAGGAGGGGAGAATCTATGTCAACAGCAAGGGGTACTACTCCATCAACTGCCAGGTCATGTGCAATGCCCGGGGCATTATCCTGAATGTGTGTGCTGACAGCCCTGGCAGTTATCACAACTCCCATATCTGGCATGCATCACAACTGTACCAGATGTTTGCTAGCGGGGGCATCCCACATGGCCATTTACTGGGGGATGCTGGCTACGCATGGGAACCCTAAATGATGACACCCATCAGAAATGCAAAAACACCCACTGAACAACACCATAATGAGGCACACACACAAACTAGGAACATCACAGAGCATATGTTTGGGCTGTTTAAATCATGGTTCTGGTGCCTCGATATATCTGGTGGAGCCCTCCGGCCAAATGTGCACAGATGTTCACAGTATGTGCCATGCTATACAACACAATCCTGTGGAAACAGCCGCAGCAGGATCAGCAAAGGGAAGGGATACACAGCCCCCCAGCAGTGCCTATGTCACCACAGCTGCACCCACAGTGGGACTCAGAGGAGGAACCCCCTGAGGCTGTCCCTGTAGGCAAACATAGGCATGCCCAATATGCCCTGGCCTTGGCCAAGAGACAATGCATAGCATATGCACTGACAATCTAGAACCCTAGAGACTGACACCTTACTCTGACTCACATACATATTAGTAAAAATGATGTCAGCTAGACCACGCAACATGTACCTCACCATGTATTGGCTGTGGACTGCATGCATCAGACAGAGGTAGCCCAGAACTACAGGTCTGTCACCTGCTGCATTCACAAGGTAAGTCACTCTCCTATACACCACATGTAAGGGGTACTACAATATGGTAGCATACATATGGACCTGCTGCATGTATGCAAGGGAATATAGTGGGCTATCTATAGTGTGCTACTGGGCTACTTGCAGAGATCTATAGTGGGCTATTGGGCTGCTTTTGCAGATCTAACAGCCACTTGGGACAACAGGTACTCTGTTCACCAGTATGTGCCCCATGATATCCACTAGGCCACATGGCTGTAAACTCCATGACAGTATTCAAGGGAGATACCAAACAGTGGGGTCACAGGACAGTTGCATGACTGTTTGTGCCAGCAGAGCATGGGCTGGTCATCCCCCACCCAAACACATCAGTGCTCCCATACAACTGCTGTAACAGTACATCTGCAATGATATACCAGCAGACCAGACAATTTCTAAATGTTGGTCATACTGTGAGGAATGAAATATCTCTGTTTGATGGCTGGCGTGGCTCACTGGGCCAGGGACAATAGCATGGGTGATGATGATAATAGTTCGAATCTGGCCGTATCCAAGATCTTTTGCATGTGAGGTACTCATATAGTGGTATTCCCACTGACTGTCATAATTCCTCAGTCTGTTACTGCAACAAAGGTGGTCAAAGCCAGAGTGCATGGGGGGACAAAGGGCCATACCTACAGACAGACATTATACACGCTTTGAGTAACCTAGCAGGTGGCTAGTATAACAGCAGGCTGCAACAGGTCTGATTAGCTGCAGGATATAAAGGCCATCACTGAAATCTGTCAGTAGTTACAGCAATTCAGTGACTGCTGTTTACACTATAGTACCAGAAAACCACAAATGTATGAGGAACAGAGCAGACATATGGGGCAAATGCTGGACATTCTGCAAAAACATGTACAAAAAGAGGTATGCAGACTGTCACCCTGTGTGTGGTGTAACATCATGTACCCCAGTCACAGCATACCTCTCAACCTCTTAGAGCAGGAAATCTGGCCAACGGAACAAATAAAATTGGGACCAAGGCCCACATATAGGGACAGGTTTTAAATATTTGCTGTTGCAAATGTAGAATGTCATTAGAATAACAGGTCTTGCATTAGCATGAACCTCCTGATGTGTATGGAGTCTGAAACTCAAATGTCTGTCACTATTTACTGATGTCAATCTTCACAGATTTGCCACTAATTTGCCAGAAAACTACAATGTTACATAAAATGGATCAAACATATGAAGCAAAATGCTGGACAGTCTGTGAAGCTTTGTACAGTTGTGAGGTATGAGTCACATATTAAGGTCAGCAAACAGGCGGGGAATGCCTTGGACAATGTCAGGGAAGTGCAGTACTGTGATAACAGGTGCAGCAGCCAATGGCCTGCGGCACACATAATCGTGGACTGGAGTACAGGTAGCTCTGGCTTGCAGTCACCTTGTAAGTACTGACACTCACACTGGGCAAGCTCCTACACTTAGGTAACTTGAGCCCAAGTCTGTCACCTCTACCGCCCAAAGACCTATGTGAAAATATGTCTGTATTTACATACAGCTACTTATACATATTTGTTTCTCCCTATCCCCCTCATGGTTGATGAGTGTATCTATCAGTATGTGACACACACACACACACACACACACACACATATATATATATATATATATATATATATATATATATGGTTTACTATCAATTTGTCGATCACAACTTGTGCGATTTACAAAATGTCGAGAGAGCCGTATGTCGACTCAAAACATCGACCCAAAAAATGTCGGAACTTACATCAGCGAATGCTATACAGCATTCGCTGTTGTGAATTCTGACATTCCAAGCCAGATTGCACTATAGTGGGGATCGGGAAATGTACCCTTACCCTCACTGTAGTGTGGTCTCAGAGTTTGTATACATAAGTGGGGTGGGTGGGGGGGGTGCAGGTGGGCTTGCACCCCCCTGGAAATATGTAATGCAGTGTGGCAACTTTGACAGGCAGACAGTCTGGGAGTCTGCTTCTTGTTTGAAAATGTTGATATCGACATTTTCAGACATCTGGTTCGACATTTACGTTAGTCGATGTTATGGGAACCGACATTTTGGTTCGACAACATGACTATTCGACTGTGTTACAGTCGACAAATTTATAGTAAACCATATATATATATATATGAATATGATAACAAGATATATGTTGTGGCACCCGTGCCCTGGCCCAGCAATCAAGGAGCCTCAATCCTCACCACTAACAGCAGTGAGGGGTGTCTCATATAGGAGGAAAGGATAACAAATAAACACAGTAAAGTGCACTTTCCCTTAAGAGCACACAGAGATCACAGTCAGTCCAGGGCTGGTCGCTCCCTTGCTCTCCAGGTCCCCAAATAGGACTCCCCACTGGCACAGATATAGGGTCCAGATCTCAGCCTAGTGGGCAAGCTAAAACCTCCAGCACCCTCTCTGTCCAACCAGTGCTTCGTGTCCCTGCCCAAGTAGCTGACACACATACACACACACACACACACACACACACACACACACACACACACACACACACACACACACACATATATACACACACACACACACAAACTTTGAGAAGTGTTTATACAACCACACAGACACTCCTGGGGAAGGCTGGCACAGGTTCTCCAGCTGTGCTCCTTTTTCTCAGACTATATGGTAGTACCAGCTGCCAGCACCCACTAATATTTATCAGCTACTCAAAGGCCCTTAAAAGGGTGTTCAATTATTACTGTGCAATATTATTATCCAATTGGTAGTATAGCCCAGGGCTAAAGCTATTGAAGTGGCTTTGTACAAAAGGCATGCAAGTACTCTAAAAAACTTAAATTATCTCTACAAAAACAGCCACAGTTAGAAGGGTTTAAAAATATTTAATAACAAATAGCCAAAACAAAAGACAATACTTTTTACTACACAGTGCTAGTTAAGAGTTCAGAGATCACAGAGAAATACTTAAAATAATTCAGTAGTACAGTTCTGACATCAAAGAAAAACACTTAGTCTAACCTTTCTAGTTTCTGGCTATTTTTAAGAGAAAACACAAGTCTAAGATAACTTACATCTAGAAAAAGACAGTGCTGGTGAGTTGGATGGTCAAGACAAAAATGCTTAATAATCTCTGATTCTCTCTGTTTTTAAAATCACATTCCTGGTTCCCATTACATTATTCTTCACACTTCCCTGGGTTCCCAGGTTAACAGAAACTACATTTACATTCTTAACATCTCCTTGTGTTATCTTGCAGCTGGTCAGGAAGCAGAGCAATAAAAATACACTTGCATGTTTAAATCTAGCATTTTAACTCTTGGTTAAAACAATAGAAAGAATGTCTTCACCTAGACCGTCCGGAGACAATTTTAAAGATCAAAGATAGTCATAAAATACTTGACTTAGCTTCCTTCCAGCAGATTGCACTGTTGTTACATTTTTTTCAGTTCCATGTGTAACTCTATTTTTACCATTTAATACAACAAGCCTGTGGTTTACATTAATATTTACAAATGACATAATTATCTATAAAATTCTATCTGGCTAGGCTGGCAGCCTTCACATATGTGCAGCTATAGAAACTACAGTGATAAATTTAAGGAGACATCCCTAATTTATACATTTATATAAATATGGGTTGGGATGTACGAATGCCACTGCATACCGTGGAATGCTGAGGTTATCCACACTTACACATCACAACAATTGCCTGACGGAACCAGACTAAGGCTGCAACAGTACCTAAACCACTTACCCACAGACCCCTTATCCTGAAGACTGTCACCCTATAGACAGACAAAGGTACACAGGTGGTGTAATGTACAATGGCTGCAACACATGCTTGGACAGGCCATATTGTCCCTGGCCACATGTCCGACTATCAAACTGCAAACAGCCACATATGGCCAGAATGGCAAGTGTACACACATAGCAGGGATATTACCAGGTATCCTACCCATAGTACACCAGATGCAATAACAGTACCAAGCAGCATCACTCTGAGGCCACTTTACATACTCCACAAATACTGTGACTGCATCAACATGTACAACAGACATAACCTGTGGCACATGTGAGAAGTACTGCGAGCTGTAATGTGTAATCCTAGATAGGTACATCATCCAGCTCTGTGCTGTGTATCAATATATCCCCCACAACACTATGGACATGCCCATATGGGCTATCTCCGTTCAATGGTATGCATTTTATGGCTCTGTGACTAGCTGCTGGCCTCTAAACTCCTCCTCTACAAGCCCTGCTGATGTCATCCACCTTAAGGGCACTGGCTGACAATCTAATAATAGATATACTCCATGGTGCATGTGATAAGTACTGCAAGCTATAGTGTGTATTACTAGATAGGTAGGGGTTCTACTCTCACATCATCCAACTGTGTGTGTATGTGTGTGTGTGTGTGTGTGTGTGTGTGTGTGTGTGTGTGTGTGTGTGTGTGTGTGTGTGTGTGTATCAATATATCCCCCACAGCACTATGGACATACCCACATGGGCTATCTCTGAGCAATGGCATGCATTCTATGGCCCTGCGAGTGGCTGCTGGCCTCTACATACCATCCTCTACAAAGGCCTGCTGATGCCTGATGAGCACTGCCTGACAATCTAATATCAGATAAACTCAGTGGAGCATGTGATAAGTACTGTAAGCTTGAGTGTGTAACAGTAGATAAGTAGGGATTCTAATTTCACATCATTCAACATTCAGGACAGGGAAAAATAAGAGGATGCATCAGAGACATTCTGTAAACTTAGGAACAGGTAAGATGTGCGTGTGTGTGTGTGTGTGTGTGTGTGTGTGTGTGTGTGTGTGTGTGTATGTGTGTGTGTGTGTGTGTGTGTGTGTGTGTGTGTGTGTGTGTGTGTGTGTGTATAAATATATCCCCTTGCAGCACTAGAGACATGCCCATCTGGCTATCTCTGTGCAATGGTTATGTATTTTATGGCCCTGTGACTAGCCACTGGCCCTAAATTGCCCTCATCTACATATGCATAATAGATGTCCCCCACCATCTAGATTTGTACGTGTAGAATATCCAGGAAACATATACAAGGGTAGCAGACCTTATCACAGGGTATGAAAGCATGGTGATGCTGACACACTGTCCTACACATATGCACCTAGGGAGCCATGCACGTATACTGGAATACCTTGCTGATGTCATATATCCGCTGTGCTGCCTTGCCATCCTGTGCCACCACGTGTTCATAGTTGAACCACTCAGACTCCTGGGACAAAAACATACACAAGTCCGTGACACACTTGTCATTCTGCAACAGTACCACCAGGGTACCATTAGGCAATAAAGATACACAGTGTTTGATGTGTAGTCATGACACATGCCAGCATACAGTACCTGTATCGGCCCAGAACAACTGCCATGACATAACACTACAGCACTACACAAACACGTGTAAAGTAGTATAGTCACTCTGTGCATCAGACACATATTTGCAGGTCCCTGCATCAGTGGCATGGATGTGGCACAGGTACCATTACATGCACAGGGTGTGGTGTGGGGTTGCCAGAGGCCTAGGCTGTGCCAAACAGTTGACAGCATGTATTTGAGTCAGGAAGGAGTGCTGCTAAGATGGGCCATGAAGAGGTGCCATGTGTGTCTGTTGGTAACCTGCATGTGACAGTGGTGTTGGAGTGTGTGCCTATACACAGTCAAGCCCAGTGCAAGCCCTTCATGTGTGTGTATGGTGGACAGATGTGGACCTTATATGGTAGAGCGGACAGTTTATCATCTCTGGCCATGAACACGGGAAATGGCTTCAACAGGAGTAGCATGGACACTACCATGCTCAAGGTCAGATGAGATGCTAGTACCTGAGGGTGACTGCTGTCTGCTGGGCCTGTGTCCCCCATGGGACCACCAAGGACTATGTGCCCATGGCCTGCCATGTAGTGGCGTGGACACCAAACTTCCCTCTGTAGTGCTGGAGGTATTGCCACTACGAGAGTGTAAGTGTGCACAGCCACATGGGCTCTCAGCAGATGGTTTTGCTGGCCTACGTCCACATGTCTGACACCCAACTCCAACCAGATGTCCCAGCACAGACAATGTGTGGTCAAAGACAGACATTGTCTCAGCCCATCGTCTGTCCACTACATCAGTGAAACTATCCACAGCATCACCAATGCAGTGGAGACAGTCACGGATGTCAGACTGTGCTGCATCCATAAGAATAAGTATCCATCTGGTGCTGTGTTCAGAACATGCCTTTGCCTCCATGACAGTCTGAAACATGCTTCAAGTGACCCGTGATGTGACACCTGCAACAGAAGGTGGATGGGCAGCACTCCTCCTTCAAGCACCCCTGTCAATCTGCCTGTGTGGAACCTCTCCAGCTCTCTGGCTATGGCCAGTATCTACACTCACTGACACCATAGTTCTCCCACTGTCCTGTAATATGTCGCCACCCTCTGACTGTTCAATATCTGTGGCCTCTGGTAACTGAATATGTATAGGCATACTGAGTGTGTGCAGGGACAATGGGGGTAGAAGAGGGATGTCAACCGCTGGGACAGATTCAGCCCTCAACAACCCGATCTTTGCCTCACTATGGCCACCATCATCATCAGAGTCTGATGAGACACTGACATCAGGTTGGGAGAGGGACAGACTCCAACCCCACTGTTCAACTGTGAGAAGCAAGGCAAAAGCAGTACATTACCACCTGCACTATTATGTATGGTAATCCACACTCATATAGATGAGGATCCACAACTGCATTACACGTCCCACATGTTCTCATTTCTGATTCCATGCACAACACACAAACTCACAACAACATGCAGGCCCTTTATAACATGCACGTCACCAACATCCAGTTAACATTGCCAGTACAATACACCTGTGAGGTATGCAATATGACAGTCTGTATGTGATAGAACTACACATAACACCCAATACACCTATCTTGAGAATGATATGCCAGTTGTAGTATCATTGCCTCAGGTATGTACCATCACCCTATTGTGTTTGAATGGGAATCTTGCAGTAATTGCCATAGGTATAGCAGGCTGCATTTGCTCATAACTATAAGTGCAAACAAGTTAATATTTGTACAAATACACACCTGTCATTCCCTAGGCTATGCACTGTGGTTAACTGCTCCGAAATGGAACATACAACTATTCTACTCTGGCTAAGCATAACAGTTGTGCATAAGGCAAAATAGCAGCCGTTAACTTTCATAAAGTATATATGATCTGTAAACAACAGTATTACACTTACCAGGTACAGGACCACAGCCTCTGGCCACACCTGATGGATCTATGAAAAGGTGAGGGAGAGGTATTGCCAACAACACCAAATGTTGCAGTGCTACAAGGTAATATGTGCGTATATCCACATGTATTGCTGACATTCTGAGTATGTATGCACAACTGTGCATAAAAGCCAACCCCCTCCCCAATGCAGATAGACCTAACACCCATATAGTGGTATAGAGAGCCTGCCAAAATGACTGATACAGTATTATACTGGTGAACATAGTAAGCTTACCAGGATGCTCCTCTGATGTGGACACTGTTACACCCACCTCCAGGATGTATAGCATGATGGATGTCTGGGAGCTGTTGGTTGATCCTAGGTTCACCAGGAATTCCTCTGTGGCCGAGAGTGGTTATTCTCTCTCATGCCCTCGACCGGAGGCAGGGTAATCCCTGGCAACAGCAGCTACCCTTTGACATGCAGCATTGACCATATCCATGGCCCACTGTCGGACCTGCTCGTAGGTCCTATCCTGTTGGGCAATCTGATTAACAGTCCTCACAAGGTCACCCCACAAGGCCGCCTGCTGTTCGTGATTGTGGTGACCCCTGGAAAGCAGGATGTGATGGTGGCGTCTGACGGCATTCAGTATAGCATCATTCTCTGCAGATGAAAATGGTGGATGTCTCCATCAGTACATCATTCCTGCAAGACAACAAGAGAGGAGCACATTACAGGACCAGATACATGGATGTCCACTATGTACACACCCATAATGGTTTGCATTATCCACTGCTCCCTCACATGTCATATCCCGCAGTCTGGCAACAGACTACATGTGTGGCTATCACCAAAACAGTAGCAATACTGCGTAATGTCTCTGTGTCCCATAACAGATTCTGCAGTATGTATGTACATCCGTCACTGCAGTCTATTGTGATGTGTACCCTATGGGAAGATCCCCACTAATATGTCATACTGCCACTGTCGGACAAATAGCAGTGTGCTATTACAACAACTATATGGGGACAGTCCAGCAACACCAGTGTGCCACAATGACAGAAAGCAATGCAAACCTGTTGTAGTATATGTTCCCTGTAGGCATCATACCTCTCAGCTATACAGATGTTTGCAGAATATCAACATGTTTGCCTCACCGATGTGGTCCTTTTTGCACAAACTTGTGGATGTCTGACAAATGGTTGCCCAATCATTAATGGTTGCTGTCAGAAAATTAAAACAGAATCTGACTATCATACGTCAGACCCCTCAAAAAACACTTATGCTACAGTAATATCTGTTAGTCTATTCACATTCTTACTTTGTATGGCCAATATGTATACTCGGTCACTGAGTTTGGGCCTTTGTCCGCCCCATTAATTATGGCTTTAACCTGGTTTCTTGCTGTAGGAGGTTGAGAGGTATGTTAGGCATAGCTCTCAACCAAACAGGGATGAATGTCCACGAAATAGGAAATTAGCCAGAGTACATCAGGGATATTCAGGGACACTTTTACAATCTTAGAACTATTTATGTGTGACATTGACAGATTGAGAGGAGGTGAATTACAGTACATCATTTGATGTTACAGAAGTGTACATCCTTACTTAGTGTCACTATGTCTTACATGTAATCCACTATCTTTACTACAACAGCTGACCATTGTAGGAGGGATTGACAGGGGAAGAGTGGAGATGTAATTCAAAGCAGGCACAGTTGAGAGGCATGCCTGTAGATATTGGACAGCATAGTATCACTGACATGTCAATATCACAGATCTAATACAAGCTTACTGTTTTAATCCCTATTCCCCCATACTTCCATCCTCTCAACTGTATCCCGTTTTATGGGCAAATCTAGTACATACTTGGAAAAGTGATGTATTCCCTTTTTTGAAGCATTCCTCTGCAAATGCTTTGCACATATGCTGTCTGTGTGAGTAAAACCACATGCAGACCCGTTCCCCATAAGCAGTTGCTTGTCTTTTGTTGGTAATGCTCATTAACAGGTAATTGCCTCTGCACTAATCTGTGGCTCAGAATTGCTAATTGCATCCAAAACAGCTGAACTGCACTATCATTAGCCAATGACATGGCATCACAGTGCAATACATAAGGCCTTTATGTAGGTCTTGGCCCCTTTCTTAGTTTTTGAGATGGCTATTTATTACTGAGGTGTGGAGACTACAGCATCGCTGAGGGTAGATACAAATACTGTCCACTGTAGAGATGTATGAAGTATGTCCACATTTTTGCCTCATATGTTTGGTCAGTGTCCCAAAACATTGTGGTCATCTGGCAGTTCACTGGCAAACATTGTGGGTTGAGGTCAGTAAGGGGAAAGATACATGTGAGTTTCACACTTCATACCCATCAGAATATGCATGCTAATGCAGTAGCTGATATTCTATCAACTATCTTTGTAGGGGCAAACTGTTAAACATGTCCCTATCTTTGGACCTCTGCCCCCTCTTTACATATGGTTGTGTCCAGATCCCTTGCTATACAAGGTTGGGAGTTATGGTCAGTCTGTAGCAGCTGCCATAACATACAGCTGTGTATGCTCCATGATGTAGCTGCTGCTGCAGCCTAGGACATATAGGAAGGAGTGTGAACACTTTGGAGGACAGCAAGTTGTACATGTAACTATGGCAGCAGTGGCAGCCTTGTCGTTACAGTAGAGCCAGGGTATGGGTACCCTTTACAGTCCAATCAAGGCATGTGCTCAAGGTATATCTGTTATGCAACAGTGCCAATAGCAGAGTACTGGTGACATATTGGTAGGCTATAAGAATATGTGCAGTGTGCCCCTACCTGCAGGCCTTTGCCTTGCAAAACTGGGTAGCAGGTAATTCAGCAGCAGTAACATATGGGGATTAAAACTGCATGACTCAGTCAATACTTACTGTCTTCACAACAATGTAATTGAAGTGCAACACACTTGATTTGAACCCAAGACTGTGTGTGGCAAAATGTACTGTATGTAAGGCATTTAACAGACTGAGCTGAGTCAGTGCTGCAGCAGGTGTATTTGAAAGATATATGTGCAGACATACAGG
Source organism: Protopterus annectens (assembly GCF_019279795.1). NCBI lineage: Eukaryota > Metazoa > Chordata > Ceratodontiformes > Protopteridae > Protopterus > Protopterus annectens. The sequence goes on from NC_056727.1 coordinate 1,116,553,017, forward strand.
CGGTGACAGATGTCTGAATCCATCAGTATGTGCGTGGCTTTCAAAGGCAGTTTTTCTGCAACAGGGTCCCAGCTGAACATATGTACTTTGCCAGTGATGCCTCAGCAGGTGTGTTTAAAGATTTTGTTGATAAAAGGGAACATTTACCTGCTATTCCAGGCCTCACATACTGCCATTATTATATATTTGGCTGTCTACTAGTGTAGTTTTGCATCAGAGTCACAGGTACACTCCCATTTTTCCCATTAGGTTTAGTTACAGTCTGTCAGTGGCATTCAGTATGTTTTGCTGGAAACAGCTGTTTTAATTAAGAGCTGTGTGGTGTAGTGGGTTAATGCAGTAGGCTATAGTTGACAGGGGCCAACTTCAAAACCTGGCAGAGGTGATTATTTTGTACATGTGCCTAACAATGTGAGAAATGCATAAGATCATTAAGGCTCATTAAAGCTCATTTAAGTGGATTTCCGTGGTGTGGGACTTTGCACCGCATCCTGGTACTTTGCTTAGCTTCACGCAAATCCACGTTAAAAAATTAAAAAAAGAAAAGAAAAAGGGGGTGATAGGACAGTGGTGAAATGGTGGAAGCAGGGGAAAAACATAGTGAAAGCAGGTAGGGATGTGCAGGAATGATGTAGGAAAGAACCATAGCTATTTCTTGTACAGCAATAGCTGTGCATTTTGACAGATTTTATGGATGAATTTGGACTCTCAAACCCTAGAGAAAGGGGTGAGGACAACATAAATGTGTTGTCAAGCCAATTGGACCACATTAGCTGTGTCCAGTGGAGACATGTGCGAAATGGAGAGCTATGTATGGGGCAATATTTTATTTTTGGGAGACAGGTGCCCATTTTTTTTTTAAGGAGAGAGTTGAATATTGGGGAAGTGACTAAGTATGTGTGGGAAGGTAAGTTGGGTAGGAGAGGATGCAATTGCAGATAGACAAGACAGACAAGACAGCAGACAGGTGGTGTGTGACATATGAGGGGGTAAACACCTTGGATAGGGAGGGTGTTGTGAAATCGTAGACACATGTGCCTCCAGACAGCAGCAGCATGAATGACATCCACACCCATGGGTAGTTGACACTGCTCCCTTACTGCCCTGAAGGTGGCTGTCCTGCAGCCTAGGTGCCAGGGCTAGCCTTCCCCATCAGATTGGCCAGTGTGCCCTCAATCTGTCACAGGTGATGTTCATAGCTCTGATGAATGATCCTGTGTACCATGGCTGGTAGTTGCTGTTGGGTGACTACTGCCCCTCTGCCACCACTCCCAGGAAGAAGCCAGGCCCCATCACCTGAGGCAGTTCCACCTGATGATGGTGCAGGGGCAGTGGAGGGGCACCACCAGCCTAGGTCCCAGACATGCCAGGACCCGGTGCAAAGGCCAGCTGAGGTAGGGCAGGCAGATCATTGGGAAACCTACCTTGTCATGCTGTGGTGATGGAAGTATAGCAATAAGTATATGTTAGTTATGAAGAAAACCATTGTTAGTAATAACAGCATGCTAGAACATTGGAAATAGTCCCATTACATTTTAATGCATATTATGTGAAACACAACAATAAATAACAGAACAGTCAGTATATTAACAGCATGCCAGTAACAGTTACGGCATAAAGCCAACAAAATAGGTAATTCAACAAGATATGTTAATATGCAACCATTTTAATATATAACAATAATAGAACACATGCCCCAAAATAAAGTTTAATGTAACAACATATGTTAATAGTAAACCATAACCAATAAATAACAATAATGAATAAATGAAGATAAGGGGTGGGGAGAGAAAGAAATACAGTCCATTAATACCATTATAGGCTATACAGTTGACAACAGTACTGCTGTCTACTCTACAGGTCTGTCCTTCCTTTATGTATAACAGTGCCCAATAGCTGCTGTAGCATGTACATACCTCTCAAGCTATCCACATGGAACAGTATGGGCCAAGCAGTAACAACTGCAGGTACACAACTTCACAGAACACTTGTACATCAGGTGGATCTACATAACTACTAAGGTGTTCTGTGGGTTGATATGGTAATACTTTGCTATTTACATAATCATGTTGATGATAAATCTGTGACAGAGAGATTATGCACTACTAATTACATTACATGACAGCGTGATACTTGAGAGACATGTCATGCCTTGCTTGGCAGGCATGGAGATAGAACCCAATAACAGTGACTGCAGAGGACATTTGCATCAAAAGTATTAACTGACTGCAGCAACCTTTGACAGGCACTCCAGGCATATAGCCATACCAAAGATAACACATTTTATTTCTTTTCTTTTATTTTATTATTATACTTATTTCCTTTATTTTATGCTGTATTTTCACATTTCTGGTAATGATTATAACAGTCTGTGACATCTGAACACACATATTATTTACTCATAATATTGGCTACCTCACCATTTACCTGTAGTTCCTGTGGAGAGAAAATCTGTAATAATTACGTGACTGATACTGTAATATTTAGTGCTACACAACACTGGATTCAAACCCTGGCCTGTGTGTGGCAAAATGTACTTCATATAGAGCATTTAACAAACTGAGCTACTGAGTCACTGCATTCAGATTATGTCTTGGTGAAACAAAGGTAAATTATTTACAAACTTGTGGGGCATTCACTGCCTGAGCTTCTTGGACCCAGGTGTCCAAGAGATCCTCCTTTCTATGCTTGAGGTCATCATGGTGGTGATGAACCTGCTCACCTGTGTGGGGGATACCTGTTACACTGGTGAGTTCATGGCCAGCTGGTCCCAGGCGTCTGCCTTGCACTCTGAGCTCTGGAACCCTCCCTGCAGCAGCCAGTCCTCATGGTTTTTCACCAGGAGTCCAATCATGACCTTGGACTCCTGAATGCCCCAGCGCTGTACCTGGAAGTGCGTACCCTCTCCAAAGCTACCCATAGTCACTACACAGGTAGAACTCCAACAGAGTATGCTGTATCCCCACCTAGTCAGCTTAATATAGCCTGTATAACCACCATTAAATGCCATTGGGCAACATTTAAAAATGTGGAGCATCACGTAGCACCATTCAAACCAGATCAGCTCAGACACACAGTGCTTAGCAGTGCTTCATGATGCACAAATCAGCCAAGCAGTGCATAAACATTATCAGCCATTATTCTGTTTATGCAATAATTAGCAGGTCTTAGCAGAGCTTAGCTGCAGCAGGCCATAATTTCAGAATAATTTGCATGATCTGTATTTCAAAAATAAATGCTTACTTGCCCTTCCATGTATTCAAACCCTACACCTACTGCACATGAGGCCATAACTCTACCCATTTAGCTACCTGGATATATGGAATTTTGCTATACCTTTACATATACCTCTGAGCTACATTTCAGTATTTTCAATTGGTTGTAGTGTATCCAGTCTATATGTTATCCATGAAACAATGCAAAAGAGATTTGATTATGATTATATCTGAGAAGCGCATACAATATATTTTCATTCTATGTGAAGGATGATTTACACATGGGATCTATGTATTATATTTATATTTATGATAATTTTCTATGATTGATAGGCTACTGGAAACCTGATATGTGATTATTGAATGACAGAAGACTGTAGAAACTGAATGGGCGTTCCGATGGGCGCATTGAGCTTGTATAGCCAATGTATGGAACGGAACAAACAACTGTTTAGCATAAATTTGGCACCAAACCTTTAATCACAGAATTACTTTGACTCTATGTGATAGGCTACAAGTGGTCTTTTCAATAAGATGACTGGATACACTACAACCAATTGAAAATGTGAACTAGTGAAGCTATGATGCAAATTATCCCTTAATGCTGTGATTTTATTGGTCATTTCTTTTTATAAAATCATAAGTACTAGTCCTAAAAATTTCACGATCTGAAGAAGGCTAGAAGCCAAAAGCGCTTATCCAGTTTGTAAGGACTATTTTGCTAAGACTCTTAGACCATTTTATTTCATTTTTATTTTAATTACAGTTCAATAAATTTTGAACTTTTATTTGCTGTTTCGCATTGGATTATTTGCTGTCTACACAAGATTTTTGTCGTGGTGGTTTACTGGAGGTTCATCTTGCTTTTTTTCTCTCTTTCCACTGATAAACCTTTAACAGTGTAAGAAGAGTTTTTTCCTTCAATGATTCTATAACCGTTTTCCATCGCTCTCCCTTGGCAACGTTGCATGATTAATATACATGATGTGCTGCCGAGGGGGAACCATGTACATGGATACAGTAACATTCCATGTAGGCTCTATGCTATGCCTACATGGATTTTATTAAATTCTAGGGATTTATCTTTTTAATTCCTTCACCTTCACGTAATATTAATTAATGCTTCACTATATGTCATTTGACTGTGTATCCCAGCATATCTGTTTTAATTCAATGGGTTGTCAGATCTATTTTCAATAAACGTGAGTTTACTGTTTCTCACGTTAAGTTTGATTTCAACATGAGAGTGTACTGTTTGGCAAATGGGTGTCAGTGTTTTTTTTTGTAAAATTTGAAATAAAATTTGTAAATTAAATCTATAGCTCTTTGATTATTATAAAAAGTAAAGAAGAAAAAAGTATGCACCCTGACAAGCTTGAACAGCATTGTATGGTAACTGGGGAGATACAGCCAAGTAATGTGATACATATGGATGGGGTGATTCATTATACTGCATATGGCCCCCTTTGACCATTATATATATCAACTGTCCAGAATCTTGCAAACTGTCCCCAACTTTGCCTCAACACAATAATACCAGACTTTCATATTTCTTATAGATCTAAAAATGAATGTTGACTCAAAACATGATGTTCTATTAACTGTTTAAGTGAATAAGAGTAATATATAAATATTTTACCTAATTTTAAGGCTTGGTCCAGAATTATTGAGCAAAAAAGTTGAAAGGTATGATCAAACATGTCCCAAACTGGGCCTTTCAGTTGCTAAAGCCAGCACTAGCTGCTTAATTTTCTACCCTATCCATTTCCCCACATCGGTTTCCATTTAGGCTTACCCTCTTCTTCCTCCTAATATGATGCCCACTCTTGTAGTTTTCTAATACTTTCCATTGTGTTTTCTTTTTCCTTCTCTGCCCTCCTCTCTTTTCCTCATTATTAGCAATATCTATTTTCTATTTTTAGCAGTTAGCACACTTGCCTTTGGTGCAAAAGGTTGTGTGTTCTATTCCCACACCATTACTGATACTGCAGTGCAGCATAAGGGGGGTGCTGCACTCCTGAGTGTGTCACCTTTCAGATGAGATGTTAAATCAAGGCCTTATCTTTTTGAGTTTGTGGTAGCTCAGGTGGATGTAAAAGATCCCAAAAAGAGTAGTCCTTTATTGATATATCTATCTATCTATATATCTATCTATCTATCTATATATATATATATATATATATATATATATATATATATATATATATATATATATATATATATATATATATATATATATGGGTCCCTATCAAATGATAGAAAACTCATTTGATGGAAAATCATTTGGCTGAAACCAAAACATAGAAAGCTCAAAACACTGAAAACTCATTTGACTGAAACTCAAAACACTGAAAATGCTATATGCCCTTTTCCCCATGGTGGTGCGATCCTGGAGTTAGTGTATATAGATGGGGGGTGAGGGCATAGCCCCCCACATACTTCATACATTTTAAACCCTACACATGGATACTTATAACTACAATGAATAACTGTTTGGAGAAAACAATATTTACATAAACTATGTGGGGGGCTATACCCCACATCCCCTATTGTGGGGGGCTGTGCCCCCCACCCCAACTATATATACTAACTCCAGGACTGCACTACCGTGGGGAAAAGGGCATATAGCATTTTCAGTGTTTTGAGTTTCAGTCAAATGAGTTTTCAGTGTTTTGAGCTTTCTATTTTATGGTGTCAGGGAAGTGAATTTCTATCAAATGAGCTTTCTATCATTTGATAGGCACCCATATATATATATATATATATATATATATATATATATATATATATATATATATATATTTACAAATTAATACAATATTTTATATAATTTTCATTTTCATTTTTAACACATCAAACTACCATTCATATACTTTTATATCACCCATACTCCTTTTTCCATAACCATAATCTAATTTTCTTTAATATAAGTGACAACAGCCAGTTTCCATTAACATGATTTCATTAAGTCTTTCATTCCATAATACTCAAACTATATAAGACACTTTCTTATTTAAATCTACTTTCAGCTTTTATTTGTGTTTTATTAATATCCCTTTTCAATCATAACCATATTTATATCCTCATTATTTTTGAAATAAAAAAAAAAATCTATTTATAATTTATTGCTCAACTTTTTAACTCTCTCAAATTTTTTAAGAAAATGCTTTCTATTGTTTCTGCCTCTCCACAAAACAAGAATATTCTTTCACTTTTCTTTTTGTAAGGCATATTTGCTGTTACTGGTATTTTCCGTATTTCCAATCTCCACAGAAAATAATTTTCAGCAACATTGTCTACACAATTTCTTTCTTTATTTACTTGCTTTACTTCTGGAATATTTTCCCATAGTTTAATACAATAATGTTTCCTCATGTTATTACACCATGTTTTTTCCATTTCATCAATCATTATTTTTTGTTCTTATCTTTTGTTGGTAATTCTTTATTTCTTCATTAAAACATTCCTTTTTTCTTTCATTACTTCTTATATTTTCCCACAGATTTTTTTTTATTCTTATACATAAGTAAATCTGTCTCTAAGTTCTCATTTTTCATTTTTTCATTTAACCACTTCAATACCTTATACAGTTTAATGAAGCAGCAAACTATTGGGTTTATCATACATAATGCTAATCTGTATGTTTATAATGTGAACATATCTTTTATTTCCTTCATTATTATATCCCATCCCTTCTTATTTTCTTATTTATCAAGATGTATCTCTAAAATAGATATTTCTATCATAGAGAATCATATATCTGATATTTTTTATGTCACCCATTCCTTTACTCTTTTTTATTAAGGGTCATATCTCTTTCCTTTAAACTTTTAACTAATTATATAGCTTATCTCATCTAGTCTCTGCCTTTAGTTGTTACAATAATAATATCTGCATATGACATTATAACTGGGATTTCAACTTCTGTTTAATTTTTATAATTTGCATTCTTCATTTTTTGATTTACTTCTCTAACTTTTGCATTCATGAGTAAAACAAATAATATACTACTCATAGGACACCCCTGTCTTATACCATTCTCCACATCTATTTCTTTACTTAGCAATCCATTGACTAACACTCTTATTTTATTATTCTTATAAGCTGTTCTACATACTTGCTCGATATTATTGTTAGCCTTACATATATCAGGGCCAGCCACCCGGCAGTGTCAACCTTGGCTCTAGATGATTGTCACTGTTGAAGTGACACCCTGACTCAATGTAAAAAAAATGAGAAAGGGATTGTGGGTGGATGGATTATACATATCCATTATTTTCCAGAATATATCATTCTTTATTAATATCAGTTACCATAATTGTTATATCTTTTTTCTTTCTATTTATATAATCTATAATTTCTCTGACTATAATTGGTAATTATTGGCATCCTTTTTCTTTTATACTATCTATGCTTTTCTACAGTATATATTGCATCTTGTTCTCAAATCTCTTTTGCATTGTTTTCATAGATAACATATAGTCTGTATTATTTAGAACTACTGGTCTCCAGTTTGTTATATCTTCCTTTTCTCCCTTTTCCATATGATGTTTAATACACCACTACACAACTCCTTACATTTCAAACCTTCATTTAACAATTCATTGAATACACATATTAAATATTTTTCTGTCATCTTTCTAGATTTTTATATATTTCAAACCCATTACCATCTGGCTCAGATGATGATTCAACTTTTCTAATTCATATACTATTATTTCTTTTTTAAATTCCTTATTAATTTGTTCAGATTTTTTTTTTTGCTTTCCATATCTTTATAATCTCTCTTTTTTGGTAAACATTTCTTCTACATATCTTACAACAATTTCCACAATTTGTTATTGACCTTTCCTTATACTGACTTCTTTATTTTTCATTTCTTTCAGTATACTACTGTTCTCTGTCACTATCTTACTTAAATAAGGTGAAACATCTTCTTTTCTTCATTGTAAACATACCTTATTTTATACAATAATGCTTTTTGTTATACATTTATTTTTCCTTTTCATAATAATCTCTATTATTATTTTCTAAGTTATTACATTTCTATGTATTTTAGCATAATCATGCTTTTCTTTTTTCTTTCTTTATTCTGCCAAAACAGTTAGCTTTTTTATATTTTCTTTTAAAAACATCCACCATTCTGACCAATTAACATAAAATGCTTTCATAGTAATATGATCCTTCCATAACTGATTAACATCTTTCTTTCCTTTTTCATACCATTCCTTTTCGTTTATTCTTTTTATACCTTTTCCTATAATTTATATGCTCTTTATTATGGTATATTTTCAAGCATATTGCCAACAGATCTGAGACACCTGTTGCAACATTTTCTTCTTCCTTTATACATACTCCTAATACTAAAAATATCCTATTTAAAAATTTAAAGTACTTCTCCTGTAAGTGCTTATTTTATTATTCCATATAACTATTTTTCCATATTTTATTACTGCCATCATCTTTTTTTTATATCTTTTCCTCTTTTCTTTCTATTTCCCATTAAGTCACAATTGCAATCTCTTATAATTATTACAAATACATGCTCCAATATTTTCTGAAATAGATTCTTTCTTTCTTTAATATTCACATACTTATATAAATCAATAATTCTATACACTTTTTCTTGCCATCTTATATCTGTAATTGTCAAGCTTCCCATTTTAACTAATATAACATCCAATATTTTTACTACTCTTCTACATAAAACTGCGCTTCCTGAACACTGTTCATTCCCTATGTTCCATATCATTTCCCCATCCCATATATTTTGTGGTTGTAATCTTTCTTCATATGTCAGAATTCATCTGTCTTCCAGAATAATCACATCAGCATCACATTTGTTATACAGTTCTAAGACTTTTATCCTTCTAGTGATATTTTTCATACTATCAACATTTACTGAAAGAATTCTTAAACTATTCCTTTCCCAATTTCTTACTTTAGGAGATATAATCCTATACTAATTTCTTATAAGAAATTATTTATATATTGTCTTTCTTCTTTTCCTTTATATTAATGACTTTAAATTTTATTTTTCTATCCTTTTGTCTTCCAATGGAATTACATTTTCATGTTACCATTCTCTAACTTATATCTTCTTCATTGCTAACTTTGGTTTCTATCTTTAATTTGTCTCTTTCATTATTTTTCTCAGTATCTTACTTTTTTCTGAAATGTATTTATTTCTATCTCATCGTCATTCCTTTCTTGTTCTTTCTCTTTACTTTGATTTATAATACTGAACTCATTCTCTTTTTCTTTACAATCCATCCATAACTGACCCATTGTTACATTCATAACATTCAAGTTTACATTTTGTTTTTGCTTCATGTCCAGTTTTACCACATATATAGCATTTCTTTTTGTCACAGCTATTAACTAAATGCCGTTATTTTTCACAAAAATAATACATTTTTGGTTGTACCTTATATTTTACAACAAACTTGTTACCATCAACATTTACAACACTTGGAATATTTACAATCTTTTCCATTTCTGTTTTCAGAATACCATTACAATTCCATACCCCAGTCCATAAACCCCTATTGTTATAAACTTCTGAAATGTGTATTATTTCTTTACATATATTTGTAAATGTTCTTTTAAAGTCTATCTTTTCACTTTGGTTTGAAACTGTATGTGAACTTTCATTTTAGTTTCCCAACAAGATGGTTTTATTACACATTTATTCCAAATATTGTTATTTTGTCATTTTTCATATTCACACAAAAATCTCTCAATACCTTGTACAGTCTCAAAAAAGTCACAAAATGTCTCTTTGTTAATCAAAATAAAAGCTCTTAGCTCTTGTGCTTTTATACCAAAAGGTAAAATTACATTGTCCCATACCTTATATCTGTTTAATTCCTGATTTTTTTTTGCTTTGTATTCTTACCATGAACATTGTTTATATACTGTCCTCTTTTCTTTTTTCTCTTGCTCCTTCTAATGTAAGTGTTACTGTGTCTACATACATTTTCTTTATCCGTTGCGGCCTCCTTCTGGCATTCCCTCTATGTTGCCTTCATGTATTTTCTTCATAATGTCCACCCATGAAACTTCATTCTCTGGTTTGCTTTGATTTAACATTTCTTGCAGTACATTATCCTGTGATCCTCCCAATAAGAAGGTTGTAAATGTATACTCTTCTCCAACTGTCTCCTTGGTCTGATCAAACAACTTTCTTTGAAATGCTTCTTCTGAGTCTTCTACTGCTACATTATTTTCTCCCTACTGTTGGTTTTCCATCTTGTGCACCATTGTCCCAGCCTCCTCGCTGCTAGGAATGGGACGTGCACACATACTCGCATACACTAACACCATGACTGCCAATCACAAGTAGGGGAAGTTCCCTGATGCCCTGGCCACATTTCCCCTAATAGTATAACTACCACCTCAGGTCTCCCCCGAAAAGAGGTTACTAGCCTAGTGGGACTAACCTGGCCAACAAAGAATAAATGAATAAATTCTAGTCAGTTTCTGCCATCTTCTCTTCCTGGCCATGAACCTCTTGCTCAAGTACTGTTTTTGTCCCCTCCCAGTTTTGAGTGATGATGGTTTAAACTACAGTACTCAGTAGTCTGATAATGTTCATTTCACTATCTTTCCAAATGCTGTCTTCTTTCTTTATGCCCCATATACAGAATTCCTAGATATCCTCTGCTTCCTTTTGAAATATGTCTCCCCAAATCCTGTGTGCCTGCTTTCAGATTTCTTGTTCCCACTTAAACATGTGCATCATTACTGTCTCTTCATTGTGACACCTCTAGCATCTATTATCCTCTTTTCCACATTCCTTTACCAATTTCTTGGGGGTTAGATGTCTTCTATGAAGTATTCTTAGGCTTTGATCTCCCACTCTGTGTACTTTCTGAATCTGCCCTGTTTTGTTTTTAGTTACTGTCCTGTAATTCCCTTCCATCCTTCCTTCCTCCCCAATTCATTCTCATTCTCTCTTCTTTGACTTTGTCCCTTTTCCCCTTAATACTTCATAGATCCATTTGGTCCTTTTTTCCCTAAATTCTTCCATTTCCTCTAGAATGTCATTCTAGCTAATTTTGCCCTCCCTTCCTGGATTTTCCTTTCTCCTGTTTCCTTCTCTGTATTATTATTCCAGGTCTCCCTGAATACAATGCAGTTCCACCATTTGGCTTTTGGTATTCTTTATATCTGTATTAACTCCTACACTGTTTTAAAATTTTCAAAACTTTAAAATACCACCTCTATGGCCTCTGATATACCTGTCTGCTTAATCAACAGTGCTAATCATGCCCTCTTTGACCCCCCCAAAAAAGAACTCTTCAACTTAAGCATGACCACAGTGTATGCACATGAGGTATGAGAAATGGCTATGCTTATCCCATGCTTATATCCATTCCATACAAAGGTCTCCATTTTAGATCCCAGGAAGTACTGACCATCAGCCTAACAAACCTAATTTGCAAAACCATGTCTATACTACATCTGATTTCTTAAACTCTGATATACAACAAAATCTTAATTCTTCAGACCTGCAGCAGTATAATTTTGTCAAAAGGAGATGATGTATACTTAAAATTTCTTCAAGAAAGTCACTGAAGCTGTAGACAGCAGACATATACAGTTCATGCAATGCAACCAGATCTGGCCAAAGCCTTTGATAATATTCCCCATGCTAGAACTACAAATAAGATTCAATGCCTGAATGTAGTCCCTTATGTTGTAAGATGGATGGCAAATTGGCTTGTAGAACCTATGTAGTTAAAATAGCAGGTACCTCCTCAGAAAGAAAAAAAAAAGGTGGCTAGATGCATTCCTCGGGACCCCTTCTGCTTAGTATCTGCTTGTTGAATCTGCAACCATTACTCGAGATCTATGACTAACTAAATATAACAATGGCTATAAGCTGGGTATTGTCATTCACTCACCAGCTAATACCATGTTAGTACAGCAAGGGCTAAACCATGCAAATCAATGTCATGTAAGAAACAGGCAAGTTAGATGAAAATAAGTGTAACATTATCACCTTTGGTAAACAACTCATAATAGTAGCTTACATTATAGGTATCATCCCAATCCATCATCATAATGGTATTCAGACATCTCCGTACCTTTGCAGGCAACTCATAATTTTTTAACCAAAACGTACCAGAAGTACTTAAGAAATCATTCTGTTTAGACCAGTTAATAAGTACAGGTATGTCATCCAAGTCAAAATAAGTTATTGTTCCTCTATACTGTACCCAGATTAAACCTATTGTACAATATAATGCCCCTCTTAATAGGTATCTGTAGCTAGAAAGACTACAAAGGTTCCTAACTGAAATGATCACTGGACTAAAGACCATCAGCTAAAAAGACAGCCTTGGAGTTCTGCCCCTGTATGCTGTCCCTTAAAGACTCCTGTGCAGTGATTTATATTAAGCAATATCTGCTATTAGTGACCCAACCATCTTTACTCTCCTACACCACCACAAAACAAATGGTTCCATGAGCACTCAAAGTAAAGACCTGAGTCTTCATCAAAACACAAATAAGACAAACTGGAGAGATACATTTATTACACAACCCATCTGTGTTATAATCTCCTGGTACATAAAAAACAGAGAGATGCCCTTGATTCCTTTAATGCAAACCTTGACAATTGGATGGGAGCCCATAAATTCATCCCTGTCCTGATTTGTTTTGCTTAGCTATAGGCAGGAAGTGCAATATGAGAACAGATATTGAGAAGGACTGACTCTCTCTTGTAAACTCTGTGAATCTATAAATGTGTGTGGTCGCGGGTAACTTGATCATAGAAATATGTTACTCGAAAAAAGTTATCTAGTAAACCTCAAGATAGGACATGGAGAAAAATCTATGTGAATCGAAGTCAGAGCACAATTTACATCTCAAAAATACACTTCTGCCATATGATAACACTCAACATACCAGCATTTAAACACACTACATGTAGATTAGTGTTTTCTTTGTAGTGAATGGGCATTTGAAGAGTAGAAGCATCTTAGCATTTCCCAGTACAAAGAGCACATATAACTACAAAGAACTCCACGTTCCAAGAAAGAGTACATTATTAATAGGGGGTTACAATATTTAAGACCTAAACCTATGTAGTCAAGATCAAAACAAAGCTGATTCTGGATTTACTTATGTTAACTGATTGTGTAAATGACTGTAACTTTATTATCTGGTTAAAATTCAAAATGGTTACAACATTCAGAATAAAGCTGAAGTTGGCCATGAGGTCAATCTTATCCATATAGAAAGTAAAAGCAGAAAGAGACTACAGCTCTGAGATTCTTCTAGATGAAATAATGGCTGCTGGAAATGAAGTATTTCATGAAAGCCATTTCATATCACAAGTAGATGTGGATCAAACAATCTGTAAATCAAGTGTTTCTTTAGTGAAATTAACGTCCCAAGGCAGAAACAGATTACACACTGGAAGCTTAAACTGAAAGAAAAGTCCTCTTTGAAAGAGCTTGACAGGCACAACCATATCAAACGACAAAATACTTCACTCACCATAAAACTATAAGTGCACATCAAATGCACTCACAATGTGACCTAAATTATTCGCAAGAAAGAAAAGGCGAGCAACCATGCCAGGTACATTCCACAAAGTGTTCCCATATAAATAGTACATATTTTCAAAGGAAGGTTTCTTAATAGCCTTCAGCTACAAATTTATTAACATGATTATTACTAAGCACAATGCAATTAAATAAAAAAACAAATAAAATAAATATGTCAAAATTCAAGTGAAATACACATGAATAAAAATGAAATAAAAAGCAAAGGATAATCATAATAGTGCAATAAACATGGTTTAAAGATATTAAATCCAAACTATCATATATAAATGCACAACTGTCAGCTCCTATATCTTTAATGATCAGAGTAGCATAAACCCATGAGATATACAGAAATGTAAGGCCCAGTGCCAAAGATAGGGTAACAGCTGCAGTTAGTCATTTGCAATCAGACTAGCGCTGACAACAAGAGTAGTGACACAATGGTAAAGTAAAACGGTTTGAACTAGTCAGTTCTCTGCTTTTGGTTACTCTTAAAAACCAGTCCCTCACCTAGAAAAAGTACATCATGACCATCCATAGCCATGGGGCTAAATATGTCCTTCAAAGTCATAAAGAAAAGAGACAAAGTCCTTGGTGGACGAAACAATGAAAATGCTACTAAGGCCTCCAGGTCAACAGACCCCTAAGAAATTATAAAAATTGACAGCTGTCAGCCAGCAGTTCTTATGTGTCAATTAATGAAGCCAGAAAGGCAACAACACAGGCAGATAACAGTACAAGTTAACCATCAAACAAAATGAAAAACAAAACGTTTTTAAATCAAGTTACAGACCCTAAGGCAGAAAGATCCAAGGAAGGGATGAAAGGTAGACTATCAGGTTTGAGGTTTCAAAAAAACCTGACAGCTGTCAAATCACAACATTATTTCTTCAAGCTAATATAAAAGAATGATTTTTATTTGCTGTTTTAATGTAATGACAGAGGGAAACTGGGAAGCTGAGGAATGATTGCACAGATCTACTAGGCATGTATGAAAGTCCAACATCACTGGGTTAAGATGAAACATTGACTCTTTTTGTCAACCACTTCAGATGGAATGTAAACTTTATTGAATGTACTTTTGTTAGAGATTAATGAAGTGGAAAATAATATTACCTGGTCTTGAAAGGGCAATTATAATCAAGATCAGTCTGTCCCTTCTTACTTTCAGTGGCACTTTCTGGAGCAGTTGAAACTGGAGAAAAGGTATACAGAAGAGGTTAAATCAATTGATTGAGGATTACAAGTCCTGAACTATCAGACTTTGATTTGAGGATGCAATACTCCGGGAACTAGGTGTTGGCTAAAAGGTAAAATGGTCACCACACACTGGTTTCTTTCAAAGGAGGAAGAGTGAATGAAAACTGCCAGAAATATTCCCCACATTGCAACCCTAGTAGAATTTCCTACTGAGACGATCCATGTCCGAAATGACATGATATATATACACACACACACACACATATATATATATATATATATATATATATATATATATATATATATATATATATATATATATATATATATATAGGAAGAATTTGAAGAGGTTGTTATGCCAAGGTAGGGATTTGGGTACCAATGCCATGAGGACAGGAGTGACCCGCCACTGTGGCACTTGTAACTTTTGTGGTCTGATTAATACTTCTGAGACCTTTAACCATCCTGATTTAAACAGAGCATTTACTTTTCATGTAGATGCCAGCTGTATATCCACAAATGTGGTTTATTTAGCTGAGTGTGTTCACTGTAAGTCCTTTTATGTAGGGAAGACCAACAGGTCCTTACGTGAGAGGATGAGGGAACAAATGTACAGTATTCGGGTACATTCTGATCATAACGCTCTATCGAAACATGTTGCAGAGTGTGGTGAGACACACAGCTTCATGTTTAGGGCATTGACATCATAACACCCACTATCAGAGCAGGAGATATTCGCAATCATACGGAGTATAAGGAGATCAACTGGATGATTATTTTGAGAGCCGATAGGGGAAGTGGCCTGAATGAACGGGCTTCTTTGAAGCCGTTGTTAAAAAAGTATAGGGTCAGGAAACAGTATTTGATTTTATTGTGTATATATTGTATTGTTAGGTTTTAAATGTTTATTCCTTTATATTTATGTATAGATGTTTATATGTCCCCTATGGTCTCTGTTCATACTGCCTTGTATTGTGTGTTTGATATTATGGTAGTATGTTTTTAAGGGCTGATTGGTGACTAATTGGTACTCATCCATGACTGGAGGACCTGATGTTCAAATTCTTTTATATAAGATGTTTTTACTCTTGTGTTTATTGTTGGTCTGAGGTAGTTCCATGCGAAAGTGCTTACCACTTTATATGGTTCATTCTGCTTCAATAAATCATTTTATGGTAAAGGATTCAGTGACTTTGTTTATCTCAGTGACTGTTTTTGCCTTGGTCGCTCCTTTGTTGCTTTTACACTTTCCACATTTTATTCTTTTTGAGAGCAACGGAGCATTTACCCGGTGGATTATTATATTTCTTTTGGTATTATATTTTTTTTGTATATATATATATATATATATATATATATATATATATATATATATGAGTCTACTTTTTAATTTCAAAATTTCAAAACCTTGAACATCAGAATCCCGATGTTCAGATGTTAGAACAGTACAGAGTGGAACGGTATCTCTGCCGTTTTCCTCGGTGTAGTGTAATCTTGGAGTTGGTATACTTATTTATCAGGGGTGTGGGGTGCGTGCAGGGGAGCATGCCTCCCTGCAAAAATGTAAAAAAAAACGATTTTTATTTTTATTTACATTTCAAAGTTCAAAACGTATATGTATATACATATATGTATATACATTCAGGAAAGTGTCCTGACACTCTAGTTCAAGAAAACTAAAACTCCCTTTGTAGTGACTTGGATTTTATCTCTGCATTTTAAGTTGTATCACAGCTGTAATGCGGTGATTATGATTTGGATTTTGCACAGCAGCAGTAATGCTTCAAAATGCTAGAATGTTAGGAGGACTGTCCAAAGTCCAAGCATATGCAGAAGAGTTTCTGTTGGTGATTATTTTCTTTTGCAGGCTGTGCAACTAAGAATTGTCCATACTGATGATATTATACAGGCCTGGAGAACAAAGCAGACTGATGCCACAAGTCACTTTACAATTCTAAGGTTTAACATAACCTTGGAGTTGTGGTTGCTGTCACAGTCATTTATTGAGACAAGTAAGACTATAGAGACTGAAAGCAGCACTAGAGGGTATTATACAAAGTGTTTCTAAAGGCATTATGGCTACTGAGGCAATGATTAGCAAAAGAACTTGAAGGATGCAAATGTGGAGGTACAGTACTTTTAAAAGAAGTATATGCCTTCACATTGGAGAGATGATGCTTCCTCCAAGAGCAAGAAAACACTTACTTATATAGAGTACAAAAAAAAAAAAAAAAACGCAACGGAGTAGCCAACAAACTGCTAGGTGAAATGTAATAATGGTCTGGTACCTCAGCTTCAGTGCCTTCAGAGGAATAATTCTTCTTGTAAACCAAAAAAAGGCCCTTAAAAGCAAGTTGCTACAAAAACGCTTAACCTCAAACATTACATCAGCATAAGAGGGAAGTTTAGTGGGAACAAATTTACTTCCCCTTCGTAACACCTTTTCCATAACAGGTGTTAAGCTCAAATCACTCAAATTAACAATAAATAAGTCACTAGAAGTAGATGTAATATAATTACCAAGTCCACATACACACAGTCCTTTAGCAGATCACTTTTATAAGATGTATGGGGGCCAGGATGACAGTTTATTTTTCAGTGTGCTAGCCAATCCTTATATGTGTAATGGTGGGAATTTTTTTCATAAATTCTTGCAACTAGAAAGTAGGTTCATTTTGAATTACAAAACTTTATTACCTATGGGTTTAAATTTGGAAATTAAGTTCAATGTATGATTTATGTGAATATTAATTTGTATGACCATGGTTGTGACTCTTTTAAGGGCTAATTGTTTTTGTAATTGTGATTGATTATTCAAATGAAAAATTTTGTATATTAATGGTGTGGTAGTGTTGTTAATTATTCCTCTGAAGGCACTGAAGCCATACTAGAACACTATTAAATTTCACCCTGCACACTCCGTTGTTTTTTTTTTTTTTCAGTTTTTATATAGAGTACAGTCAACTCTACAATAAGCTCTCCAAACTGCAGTGGCAAATGATTTGATCTCCCAAGATCTAACATATCAACATCATGAAACACTGTTAAAATGGTACTGTTGTATGACAGAAGCTATCCTTGGAAAAGCCACAAAAAGGCAGCCATCAAAGTAAATGAAACAATGAATTCCCTGTCAGTAGAGACAGAGCTGGTTCTGAATATTACATTGGGGCTGTCATTGGTTCAACTTCCACAACTGATAATACTATGACAGGTGACAGTGCCACCACTGAGAAATAAATCACAGATACCTTTGTATGATGTGGGCTGCAGACAGACAAAGTAGTGCTATGGAAGATTCCAGTACTGATACATATGTAAGAGGCAATATTGGGACTGTTTACAAGATGTCTGAATTGGTCCATCTACCCTGTCCTGAACTTCTTGGTCAATAACTATAGCAACAACCTGAGTAATTACACCAGTGCTAAGAGTGATGATAGTCAGTAGCTGGGTAGTAGTGTAGTGCAATGGACACTGGTATATAAACAGCAAAAGTAAACAGTGAATACATGCTATGCATGTACAAATTATTATACTACCACCACAAAATGGCAACAGTAAGGTACCTTATGGCAAGACTTGTGTAATGTGTTAGGCTAGCTTGATCAATACACTCGAGAATAGACAACCTAAGTTCTTTGAGCACAAGCTTATTAGGACTCTCTGTCTCAAAATTATACAGTTCTACTCCCAGAACTGAGCTGATTCTTTGTGAGTGGTCTTTCCATTTTAGTTTCCCATAATTCACCTGCTCACACAAGGTAAATTTTTTCTGCTGTTTCCCAGATTTGCAGAAACAGATTCCTGAACTTTTTTTTTTTGTTAATCATTTAAGCATCAGTTGTGTGCATTTGGGCTGTAGGTTGTGTTTCTGTGGTAAAGAAAATTTACAAAATGGCAATTGGTTTGCATTGAGAACTTATAGACTGATAGGTACTTTCATACAATAATGCCAGAGAGGAACCAGTTCTATAACACTGTGAGGCATTCCACAACTATGTGTTTACAGACTGTGCATTACTACATGGCTAAGATTTGTTGACTGCCTTTTCTACATTTATTACAAGGGCCTTTGCTTAAGAGCTGTGTTGTGTCTTCAGAAATTTGTGATATCTTTCAAACTGTCATTTGCTATACTAACCACTCGAATTAATGCATGCGAGTACTATAAACAGACCTTCAGCAGAACTATACCTGTAGATTAAATGATAAAATTGGTGTGGGATTACAGCAAATTAAACTACAGTAGGAATCATATGACACTTTTATGATGAAAACGGAATCAATCAAAAGTTTGCACAACTATGCAAAGAATTTTATGATGTAACCTACATGGTGCATTATAGTACCACCACCATATCTACCATTCCAAATATGGAGATTGGATACATCTTTACAAGAATGATGCAAATGACCAAGAAAATGGTAAGGAAATAACTTGTTTTTTCCAAATAGTATACATTTTGAGGCATCCAGCAATTTTCAAAGTTTGGAACTTTTTCCTCCTTTCTTTTATTTTATTGCTGTCATTTGGGAAGACAAAAACATAGATCTTTACTGGCAGTGTTCTTCCAGTGCCTCTTCCAGTCTCACAATACTTTTAGGCTGCTGAGAGACTGATGCAGAGGCAATTTGGTTTTGCATCTTGGCCATGAGCAGGTGGGTTTCAAGATGGACTTGTCTTAATGTGGCACAGCTGAACTTTGAGCTATAACAGCAACAGCCAGTGCTATGCTCCAGGCATAGCAAATTTTGAATTTTTACTGCAATCTTTGGGGGGAGGGGGAGTCTTGAGTTGACTGGCATGGTCAGCCACCAGTAACTTCACACCTCCTTATGTTCTATTACTCTATCCTCCTTGAGGGTCACTGCTTGTTGGGCACACACCATATGCAACTCTTCATCAGATAGGCATTGTTTGTTTGTTTCAGACAGGGATGGCCTTTTAGCTCTCTGGTCCATGAAAACACCACAACCGTGTATGGGAGTAGACACTGACCATACTACTGTGGTCAGCTGAGTGGGGCCAACATTCTGTAGTCATCTGTTAAAGTGCATGTTAGAGTTACCTTTCCCTGTTTGATGGGAATGTCATCACATGATAAATGTACAATGACTTTTTGCTCGTGGACATACCTGCATCTGTGGTAATGTGCTGCTCAGATAGCTCCACTCATTAATACCATCCCTCTCAATGATCCCAGTCTCTACCAGCAATCATGATGCCCAGGATACACCCTACTATAGCCAGTCCCACAATTCACCATCACAGAGAATTAAGCAGGCTGAACCTCTTCACCCCTCTGTTTTAAAAAGGCATTTCCTCTAGTGTCAAAGCCACTAACTGAACCAGGACAGGCTGAGTAACAGTCGGGCCTTTATCCCTTTATGCCCCAAAGTTGGCCTAACAATAACAAGATTTGGAGTGGGTGTCTAGGATGCAATCTGGTGTCTACACAATCAAGTAGTGCATTGTGTGCTTGGGTAATGATGACTGGGAGTAATCCAGAGCTGTTGAAAGGGTGGGTCATCAAAGTAACTGCCCCATGGATCAACTTGTAGGAGGCACAAAACAGTTAATAAGCTGTTAGTAGGAGATCACAATCAGTGAGATTCAGATGTCTAACAGAGGATGCAATACAGTTCTTACACAAATGACAAATCACAACTATTCAAGGAAAAACACAGAGAAGGCAGTTATATATTGTGTGTACCTACAGATAGATGTCAGTGAGAAGTTGCTATGAAACTATTTACACTGCAGTGTAGCCCACTGCAACAGAAGGCCAAATGTTACAGGGAAAGATCAATTCTAAAAACTATTTACAAGAATTACTGGTTTTGGTTAAATACATAGTTTACACTCAAAGCAGTTAACATTCTAAGTTATTTGTATAACATTATATGGTTGATAGCAGTAACTGGTTTTAGGCACCAAAAATCAGATTTCTGTGCATTCTAGACACACTTCTTTCTATTAACAATGCCTTGTTTACTCATATTTCATTAAATCTAGGCAGGCACATGGTGGTAGATGCAAAATATCTGTATATACTGCAGGTGGTATTGGCTTACTGCTCTTTTTAATGCACCCCACTTTTCCCATTGCATGTCTTATACATGGGCATGCAATGGCTATAGTAACGGGAAGTTACACTCATGCTTTTTCTAGCAGGGCTGCTGCTCATACAGGTTAAGGCACACTGTCAAATCCTCAGCCTTAACTGGAGACTGACTGATGAGATGTGGTACTCAAGGCACCATAGAAAAGTGAACAGATGAAAGTCTCATTAAGTCATCCCCTGGGTTATTTCCAATGGAGGTTGATTCCTTGTGGGATTGCCTGAAGGTCAGCTCTTCACTCATGGAAGACATGTTTGGTGATTATTTCCACTAGATGATCTGTAGTGAAGGACATAGATTAACTTTTGGAAAATAAAATAAACCTGATATGCATGAATCAATAGTTTTCCTCCCACATATGAACATATGTAAAAGAAGAGCTAAATTGATGCCTAGATGTCCTGCTGTACATGCTATTGAGGAACATTAAATTATTAATGCCCTCTATGTCTGCAGTAGTATTACAGATGACCTTGTTCATAGGTTCATATGTGTTTACTAGGCTAATGACCACAAGGGCCTTTTTAAGCCTAGCCATGCATCCCAAATCTCTGACAAGTTCTGATACTCTTGATAAGTGTAAGCATGGGCCTGGGAGATGAACTATTTACAGGTTACCTGTGTCCAGTTGAGGCATAGGTGGCAAACCAGGGAAGAATTTCTGGATTCCCATCCAATTGTCCAAGTTGCACTTGAATTGGGGTTAGGGAGGAACTCTGCTTCATATGGATGATGAGCCTGTTCCATAGACAAGGTAGTCTCTGGGATACATACCTATCACTCCAGAGGTCCTATTTATATCATAGGCAAGGTTTAAGTTTTTAGAATGGGTAATTCTGGTGTTGTTTGTTTCGTGGATATGCAGGAGGTCCATCAGAGTGGGGTCTGACAATGTCCTGTATGCCAGGCAAAGATCTCCCCTCAAAACCCTGTAGGAGACAGAATACAGGGATAGGGCCTTGAGGTGGTCTGCATAGGACATTTTACTTACTCCCTGTATTCTTTTACTAAGGAACCTCTGTGGATGTTCCAGTTGTTGGATATACCTGGACAGGTACAAACCAAAGGGGGCATTGTACTCAATGGTAAGTCTGATGAATACCGAATACAGTGGAACAATGACTTCCTTGGACTTAGATGCCATACCTTTGTTTATAAGTTGCACAACATAGAATGATTTCCTCACCACTGTAGACACATGATGGTCAAAGGCTAGATTACTATCTATGTGTGTCCCTAAGTCAACTCTAAGGGGTGTGTTGTCAATATGATAGTTACCAGGGATGGATGACTTCCCAAAGGATTCTACTATGCATTTCTTGGCATTTAATTTTAGTCCATGGCTCAGGCACCAGTTGTTTGTCTGTGTTAGCCCCTCCTGGACAACAATTGTGTCAGTGTGAGATTCAATGACGGCTCCTAATTTGCAATCATCTGCAGATTTAGTCAGCCAGAGATCACTAACATTGGCCTTGAATTCTGTGAATTAAATACCAAAAAGGAGTGGTCCAAGGACTGATGCCTTTGGGACTCCACTTGTGAATGGCCTCTTTGTAGAGGTGGACTCCCCAATTCTAACTTGCTGGGTCCTGTCTGTTAGCCAGTTGGCTATCCACCGGGTGTCATACGGGTTTGTACCTAACCTCTTCAGTTTGTCAACAATGCCTGAGTGGGATATTGTGTCAAATGCCTTGGCCAGGTCAAGGTAGGCAGTGTGAATGATTTTGCCCTTATCCATTGCTTTGATGACCTTCTCAAAGAAGTCCACCAGGTTGAGTAGGCATGATCTGCTCTTGACGAAACCAAACTGGGTTGGGCCCAGGGTCTGAAGGTTTACTATATCTCTGTTGATCATCTCCATGATAATTCTTTCCATAACTTTGCATACAAGACTGGTGAGACTTATGCTTCTGTAGCAGGGTCTGTAGATGGCCTACCTTTGTGCAGAGGGATGATTGTTGCCTTTTCCCATTCATGAGGCATGAAGCCTGTTTGGAGGCTACAGTTAAACAGTAATTCCAGAGGCCCTGATAGATTATGTTTCATGCTATTTAGAAGGCACCCTGCGATATTGTCTGGATCCATTGATGCAGTGTTCTTGGTCTTAGAGAGAGAGCATTAAGGACCTGTCCCCTAGTGATACTAGGGGGAGTTATATTTGATGATATTTCCTGAGGAAGGATGGGAGAGAGAGAGGGTAAAGTTGGAGCTGAGTCCTTGTACTCTTCCTCTGTACCCATCCAAGGAGGATGCAGGGGAATATGTTGTTAGGGGCTTTAGAAAGGTATCTTAAGGGACAAAAAAAATGCGCGTGAAAAGAAAAGGAACAAAAATAAATGTAAAAATGTAATTTTTGTTGCAAAAATAGTCTAGCCTGACTGCTCACGGTATTGATTGTATATGATAAACAAACATTTCCTCGGCATCTACAAGAACACATTAATGTCTGCTAGCTCTTCTTGAATATTCTCCTCCATTTTTTTTCTAAAATTTGTGTGCATGTGGTTTTAAATGCAGTATACATGTATCACAAGAAATGCATAAATCTAAGTCACCATCTATGTTCTCAGTTTTTTATTATCTTTCTAACTTTTTAAACACACACACACACACACACACACACACACACACACACACACACACACACACACACACACACACACACACACACACATATATTTTCCTTTTTTGCATGTTCTTCTTCACTTTACTCCTGCCAGCCATCACCCCCATATTCCATTTGTTCCTCTTGACAGGGCAAGAACTGACTGGAATGGTCACTATCCAGGCAGCCATAAAGGGCTTTTTGTTTCCTTCAACTGCATTTTCTTTACAGCAAATTCACAGGTCATAGCACTCCCTTATCTCAATGACTTGAGGGTGTGGCCTTACCCTGCAGACCAGGGCCACCAACATTTAAGCAAGGAGTTTAAATGTCTCCAGGCCAGGAACATATTCTGTGGCCCCACTTCACAGAGCGAAGTCATCCCAACACAGAGATCAGGGTGTTTAATTTATGGCTTAAACTCACCATGGGTGACTGTTTTACACTTGTGTATGAGGACCCTACATCATTCCAAAACTGCTCACTTTGTTTACTTTATTGCCTAATCCTCACCATTGATGGTTGACACACTCATGTCACTGAGAGGACCCAATGTCATTCACAACACAGAATGAATGGTGTGCATTTTATCACCTAACTCCCACTACTAGGGAAAGATATACATTCATGTAACTGCAAGGACCCTACAGTATTCACAACACACAGCTTACAATGTTTACTTTAATACTTAACTCCACAACTGCTGACAAACTCTGACATCACTGTTAGGGCTCTATGCACTAGCAGCACGGAACTGAAGGTGTTTACTTTAATTCCTAACCACATCTTGGGTAATGACATCACTGCTAAGACCATGCATCACCTGCAGCACAGAACTCATTGTGTTATGGCCTAAATGCCATCCACTGTTGACCAACGTACACTCCTGTCTGTGTGAGGACCCTGCAACTCTCCCTTCACAGAGCACAGAGTGTTTACTTTAGGGTCTAAGCCCCATCATCAGTGACTGATGTACACTTGCATCACTGCAAGTACCTGCTATAGCTTCTCTTTGCTGCATGTGCACTCTGACAGACAAACATCCCTGTGAACGCTACAGTGAGAGATTTGACAGAGACAAGCACATGTCCCTTGTCTACAGCTCTGCTTATCATTCACCTACTCCTCCGACAGGGTGTCCATAGTCCAGAGGACCAAACTGCCTCCCTCCCCCAGGATGAGTCGGGTCTATATTAAATCAGCATAAAATAGCAAACAGTGATTTATCGACTCTTTAAAAGCGAAAGCTTGAAATCCCGAAGACATGCCATTTTTGGGACTTTGCCATTTCCTCCACTGTGGTGTGATCTCAGAGTTGGTATATTTAAGAAGGAGGGTGTTTTGAAGGTTTTTTTTTTTTTTTTTTTTTTGTGGAACAGAGATTTTTTTCTTTGTGAAAACATCACTGTTCCGTGTCTTCGGGATTTCAAGCTTTCGCTTTTAAAGGGTCGATAAATCAGCGTTTGCTATTTTAAGTTTTTGCTGATTTAATATAAACCAAATGAGTCAGCAGGGTCTGGCTACTCATTTCCAAGCCTCCCTCATTGGGTCTTCCACATCCAGATGGCTACTCATTCTTGGGCCATCTGGTCATATTCAGAGGTTTATCAATTGCCACAGATCCAGCTACTTTGTCAAAGGTATTATGAAGGAAGTAGAGCCTTTGTGTAATCTTAGCCATATATCCGATTTTGTATTGTAGAATACAGTTGAGCACTATACATGCTGCTTTTCTCTAAACTAGGAAAAGAGTAACCTACATTTTGAAGAGGAAATTCTATGACAAGAATAGCACTAGGACTAAGCAGGATCCACCTGTCTCAGACACATTTAATGGATTTTTGGAACTGCATTCTTTAATTCTAGATTTTTAAATCAGAATACTAAAGCCCCTGTCCACATGACGATGTTTTATTAAATTTAAAAACAGCTTTGTATCTATTTGAAGATCCTTCTACGACATGTCAAGAACCCAATTTCAATTTGGAATGTCTTTAACAAGCCAAATAGAATGAAGCTGACCAGAATTAAGCATCATAAAGTGATTTTCTGAAAACCAGGATGTGTGTCTCTGAATGCTGTTTTAACTACTAGATGAAATTCATGAGCAAGTTATTCACTCTGCAGAGAACTTAGACAATGAATAGCTGTTAAAAATGGCAAACTGCCTTACAAACGTCAATGCAATAACTCCACTACTCAAACTGCTGCCCATAAAAAGTGCATTAGCAGAAACACATGTAGATTGTCTTTCAGCTGACTCTATGTATTGATCATGGTCTTGCAGCTTTTGTGGATGCACCCAACAAAATCTATACATTGTGTGCATCTGACCTCTGCAATTCCAGTAACCACAGACAGGGTTTGTGATGTTTGAGTCAACAATAGCATGTCAGTGGCATAGTGTGGCAGGGGGAGTAGTCAAATCAATTGATGGCAAAGTGTTAAAATCCTACTTTTTGCACATTTCAGGAGAAGATCAAATGAGCTTTGTAAAGTTAGTCTGCTGTGTGAAGGCACAGTGGAAGGACAAATTCTTATACCACCACTCTACACATATCATAATTACTGTATTAAATGTGGAATAAGAGCAACTTAACTGTATCTCACATGTCAAGCTATGGAGCAGCTGTGCAAGTTAAGGCACCTAGCAGAAAAATGTGTTAGACGTGGTTCACAGTATGTAAAATGATCAGTTAAAGTATGAAATCTGACCCATGCAGCATACAAAATCATTCAAAATGCTCCATGAACAAAGGCCACAGAAATTGTTTGCATAGGAGCACTGATCAACACATATACAACATAACACCCATAACATTGTGGAAAAAATAAATGTTCCCTTACTGCAGCAGGCAGCACTATCTGACTACACAGTGAATATAATACACACTGTTAGTGAGTGCAGGTATTACAACCATGGATTAATGTTAGATAGGACTCTTACACCAGTCACATCTCACCCATTCAAAATGAGATGGAAATAATAGTGGTATGTCTGTATGTGCAGTGAGGCAGAAACCTTTACAAACATGCATTACACATAGTGCATAACAGCATTGTAGTACCTTTGTTCTTTGATTGGTGCTATGTACACTGCATGCCTATCAAATGCTATAACACTAAAGCAGCACTGATGTAGAAATCACAGTATGGTCACTACCGCAAATGACAGCTATACAAAGTACACAGTAGGGGCATATAGTCCACCATAAAGTAGTGTAATATACCCTAAAATGTACATGTAGTACAAGTTAACTGTAAAGAGCAGGGTACTGCATTGTGCATATCTATATAGCTGGGTCTACTTCTGTTTGTACAACCCCATTTACGCAAAAGTGCACTTTCGTGAATACTGATTCACCGAACCAGAAACAAAAAACACTGCATCACCAGAGCAAGGAAATATACTTGTTTCCCCACTGTAGTGCAATCTCAGAGTTAGTATATATAAAATAGTGGGGGTGTGGGGTGCAGGGGGACTTGTCCTTCTGCAAAACTGCCTTTGTAGTGTTTCGTGTTTGTGTGTGTGTGTGTGTGTGTGTGTGTGTGTGTGTGTGTGTGTGTGTGTGTGTGTGTGTGTGTGTGTGGGTGGGTGTGTGGGTGTGTGGGTGTGTGCGCGTGTGTGTGTGTGTGTGAGTGTGCGTGTGTGCTGTCCATGTGTGTTGCAAGTGTGTGTATGCATGTATATGTATATAACACCATGTGCTTATACAAAAACTTCCTCTCACTTTTTGCATTCACATCTTTGATCTATGAGTTTTCAACTTCCCCTCTTACATTTCATCATTACCCTCATTTGGCCCCAACCCCATTTTGAACATTTCTAACTGATCTCCCAATGAGAAATGTAGTGATAAGCTGTGTTTCTTGCAGGACACACAGTAAGCCATACTATGCACTCTGTAGCTCTTGCACTGGAGGTCTGCTTCAGTGTAAGTGCCTGGTATGCTGGTGGAAGGTATGGTGCACCAAGCATGCTCAGTATGTTCTATGTTTCCCCGAGGTGTCCAGAATTTGAGGAATGTCATTAAAAAAATGTTGTTAATGATTCATTTTCCTGACTGAGTGGTTTCACTATGGTTATTGCACAGGGGACAATATCTGTGAGTATCAGTATCAGTGTGTGAAAGAAACTGTGGTAAACAGGAGTATCATTATACACCACAGTGCAGTGAGCCAGAGTTCATTATAATAACACTGTAGGGTGTTTGTGGGAGACATTTAATATAAGAAAAAGCATATGATTTGATAATTTATGAAAATAATTTGAATCCCTTTTTATCAAAAGTCCATTCAGTCAGTGAACTAGCTTTCAGCCAGCCACTATGGAATCCTGATAGGAAACATTATGCCACAAAAAAGGTATGATATGTACCATCCACTTCATTCCTTCTTATCGCCAACAAAGTACTTTTAAAGTAGTGTGACATTAAAACATGTTTGGGAGACAAAGTCTTGTTAATACTCCAATAATATTAAAGTGGAGTTTAACTGCATCTCTTATCTTACGTCATTTACTTCTTCTGTGTCAAACACTGTGTGTAAATGAGTAAGTTGATACAGCACAGAAAGTGCTGCGTGTAACAGTCTAGGACCTATCAGCACTGTTTGAAGATGGGAAAGGGTTGTTGTACAGCACAGAAAGTGCTGCATGTAACAGTCTATGACCTATCAGCACTGTGTGAAGATGGGAAAGGGTTGTTGTACAGTACAGAAAGTGCTGTATATAACAGTCTAGGACCTATCAGCACTGTGTGAAGGTGGGAAAGGGTTGCTGTACAGCACAGAAAGTGCTGTGTATAACAGTCTAGGACCTATCAGCACTGTGTGAAGATGGGAAAGGGTTGCTGTACAGCAAAGAAAGTGCTGCGTGTAACAGTCTAGGACCTATCAGCACTGTGTGAAGATGGGAAAGGGTTGCTGTACAGCACAGAAAGTGCTGCATGTAACAGTCTAGGACCTATCAGCACTGTGTGAAGATGGGAAAGGGTTGTTGTACAGCACAGAAAGTGCTGCGTGTAACAGTCTAGGACCTATCAGCACTGTGTGAAGATGGGAAAGGGTTGTTATACAGCACAGAAAGTGCTGCGTGTAACAGTCTAGGACCTATCAGCACTGTGTGAAGATGGGAAAGGGTTGTTATACAGCACAAAGAGTGCTGTGTATAACAGTCTAGGACCTATCAGCACTGTGTGAAGATGGGAAAGGGTTGTTGTACAGCACAGAAAGTGCTGTGTGTAACAGTCTAGGACCTATTAGCACTGTGTGAAGGTGGGAAAGGGTTGCTGTACAGTACAGAAAGTGCTGTGTATAACAGTCTAGGACCTATCAGCACTGTGTGAAGGTGGGAAAGAGTTGCTGTAAAAGTACTGCTGTTAACCCAATAACCACATAAGGAAATTGTCTGTAAAATGTACAGAAAGCAGGTCAGGACAAACATTTGGGGCATGGAATGGGGATTAGTCAAGAATATGAAAACTGGAGAATCAGGACAGTCGTGATCTATGAAAACCACAGTGACTTGAATATGACAGCATGGGTATAAGGGGTTACCTCGACCAGATGAGGGAGGTAGAAGTACTTTTTTTCATAGTGAATTCCAGCAGTCAGGGAGAAGGCAGCAAGGAAGGTGGGATAGGACTTGTCTATGAAAAGTACAGGAACAAGGAACATGGCAACACAGGAGAGGAATGTTTGCCTGGGTGTTCATTTTTAGAATGATCAGGAATACCATAGTTGGGTGGGCAGTTACACATATGTGCCGTTACAAGCATAAAAATGCTCTAGTAGTCAATTATTCTGAATGGAAATGTAGCAAAGGCCTCCATGGAAAATGTTAACTTATCCACTGAGCACTTAGTAGTCTAATTCTTAGGGGATCCCAGCAATGTGATGTTGGCCTGTGCAATCCAAAAAGTAACCATATATAAATGTGGTCTGTCCATCTATCTACCTATTAATCTATCTGTCTGTCTATCTAGCCTTATAATGGTCTGTTAATAGTATTTGAACCTCTCTGATGAAAATTACAGCAGCAGTCTATGTTGGTTGTAATTCTGGCATACTATGAGATACAAATTACAAGAGTAAGTCATACAAAATACATACAACCCAGATGTATTCTGATCAATACATACCTGCTGCCTTTAGAGTCATTTCTGCTAATTTTAAAGGTAGGTCACCTGGGCTGACCCCTGAAGGTGACCCTAGTATATCAGGCAAAGCATTTCTTCGTCCAGTCCGTGCTGATGATGCAAAATCCAACATCGGCTCCACCTCAGTCATGTTGCTATACCTTTAAAAAAAAAAGAGTTCATAAAACACAAATTAAACTGTACATGTAGATGTGTGTTTGTGTGTGTGTTTGTGTGTGTGTGCGCGCGTGTGTGGGTGCCTGTTTGTGTGTGTACATGTGTGTGTTTGTGATAAGGAAGATGTGTTTACAGCAGAATGAATAATAGACTTCTTTAGTTAAAATTACATTTTCAAATTATGTCAGTGCCCTGTCAATGTGTACCAGTTAAAACACTACTGTCTAGCTCTAAGTTCATGCATGCTTCCTTAGCTTAACTGCTCTCCCCAGATCCCTAAAAGAAGGATAATGAATAGTTAGTAGAATATAATGAACAGTAGATTGTCTCATGTGATCTTATATATACTTGAAAACTCCAAGAGTACCTCATTACATCTTCCTTCAAGTGAGAAACCACACAGATTATGAAAGCACACAACTGTAAGTGCTTAACTGGTTAAACTATCATAGCAGAACACATCAAAAATACTCTTCAGATAGACTAGCAACACTAACCAAAACCTTGTGCCCAGTAATGATGTAGTATGAGCAGTTTCTGAGCAAAAAATGACATAAGGCCAGGATGTTTTATTTTACTTAATGAATGATCTCCTCTCAAGGGTGTAGCTAGAAACAGTGCAGTCACATGAATACATTTATTTTTTCACCATCTGTCAGAAATATGGTTTGTTTCAGTCAGAATACAGCTATGGTTATGTATACAATGTAGATTTATACATGCATAACTTGCTTTCAGATAGAAACATTCATTCAACTTTATTCCCAGTATAGAAGGAAACAGCTGCAATTAACGGAGACTCATTAACCACATAAAGGACAATATCGAGAGGGTAGCAAAATAAGATACCAAGTTTAAAATGAAATTTCATAGCCATGCTCCAGTTTCCTGTCATTTAAATGTACTTGGCACAACATTTTTAAAATATCACATAAATGAACAGGGCAAAAAGAAAATTGCAATGTCTGTAAAACACTGATTACCAACTAGCAAATTATGTTCTTATCAACAGGTCCCACACCTCTGAACTGTGGAGTTTAGGGATATGAAAAAGTATCATTCAATGCCACGGAACACTGACTTATATTTGTGGTTACATTAAGGAATAGTAAGAAGTAAAATAAGAACCACATATAAAAACTGCAGTCAGTGGCATAGCTGGGTTGGGGTGAAGGGAGCAGCTGCCCTGGGAGCAAGGTTTCAGGAAACACAATTGGCAGTATCAGCATTCATTTCTTGAATGGTGATACCACATTTGTGGTTAGGCCTGAAATCTATCAGTGGTCAGTGTGTGGCACAGAGTAATACTGGCACTCAGAGCTGAGTAGTGATATTGCAGTAGAGATAGAAATATGGCATGATAACATTGGCACCAGATGATTGTTGATGTGACACCCTGACCCCAATTACAAAAATGGGAAAAAAGGGGTTGTGGATGTATTGATGGACTGATGGACAGACTGCAGTAGGACTGAAGCACTCAGTGCATGTGTGTCATGTTCCTCTGTAGCAAGCCATTTGTTGCAATCAGATTATGTTACATCATGTTAACCAGTTAAAAGAAGGGCTCTACAGCTTTAACTTCTGTTATGTTTGCAAGGCATGAAGTCCTGAGGATGCTGAAAAACTAGCATTGTGAAGGAGAAATAGTAAGACTGTGACACCTTATAGGAAGAAACTGAAAATTAATTTTGAAAGAAGCTGCAGGCTGCATGGGGTGTCTAGGTCCATTGTGTTGAGTTTTGATACACATTTTCTCTAAGCCAGGAAATGAGCTTGCATCCTGGTGGCCCCATAAGGAATAAAGCATGTTATCAAAAAAACAAAAGGATAGATGGATGGACAGATGAACATATGGACAGGCAGATGAATGGATGGATGGATGGATGGATGGATGGATGGATGGATGGATGGATGGATGGATGGATGGATGGAGGGATCATGTGTCAGGGTCTGTAAAGAATGTACAGAGATTTAAAGATACAAAAGGCTCAGTTAAATGTTGCTGAGTGGCAGGACTTAGAACCAAAGGAAGAGCTTCAAGTTCTACTCTCAATGAGGGAACAGCTTACATCTTCATTTCATGCTTTTTGCTTCAGTTAACATCTTTAGTCACCATGTTTTACCCCCTTTGGCAACCTCATGGCTTACTCTTTATGCCACCTAAAACATTGCAAAGTAAACTCTGGCTAAAGTATGGAAATTATTAGGCTAATTTTCATCTCTGTCTTGACACCAGTGTGAAAGTGAATCCATCTGCTTGTCGAGATTTCCCAGTGACAACAGCTGCTACACTTGCACCACCTAAGGACTCATCCTCTGGTATGGAGCAGTGAATTGCATCTAATCTGCAGTTAGCAGTATCGCTGGATATGTTCCAGGCCTTTTTGAAATGTCAGCTTTCTGAAACAAAAGCTGTGGTTTCCAAAGTTAAGGAGCAGGCTGTCACTGACACACTCACAGTGCTGTACTAGCAGCAATGAGTTGGAAATCACAGTTTTATTTATCTTTGTTAACTTTGCTCAAATTATCTTTTCAAGGGTTGAGGACCTAGTAAATTGCAACCACTAGAACAGCATATTGAGTTTTAGTCTTCAAGAAGTCTTTTCTTAAGACTTGGATTCCCACATTTCTTAAGTTGGACCAGAGCACATCTCTTTCAACTGAATGTGCCCAACATTCTTTGGCAGTAACTTCTCCCCCTCCCCCTTGCACTGGTTAGCAAACTACAGTCCATGATTGTATTGGCATGCAGAAAAAGCTGGTTCTGTGCAATACATGGTGTTTTCCTAATATTCAGAACCTGGAGTGCATTAAACACTTTGATAATGATGCTACTGCTGATTTGATACAGAAATGTAAATTGTGGTGGCCTCTTATTTAGCATCCACTTGCCTTTTGCCAACCTTCCACCCCTGCACTAAAGTTCCCATCGAAACACAATTCAACTCCCACTTTGTGAACTCAATTCTATCCTTAGTATCACAGGACAGTTCCTTCCTCACTATCCCCCCAACACAAATAACACTAATACAAGCTTTACCCTCAAAACAGTTTCCAGCACTTCAATCAAAGGCATGCTCTCCAAACTAAAAACCTCATCAACAGCAGCCGACCTACTCCCCAGCTATTTCTTGAAACTCACAGCAGATGCTATTGCTATCCCAGTCTCCACTCTCATAAACAGATCAATTGTTGAAAACTATGTGCCCAAACTCTGGAAAATATCCTATACTACACCCATACATAAAGGTGGGACCTCCACTGAACTTAATAACTACAGACCCATTGCTTTACTCTCCCCCCTGGCCAAAATCCTAGAAAAATGCATCCATACCCAGATGCTAAACTATCTCCTAGACAGCAACATCATGTCACCTACTCAGCATGGTTTCAGACCTGCCCATAGTACCACAACAGCCCTCCTCTGCTTCACAGACACAGTAAACCATCTCAAAAATAAAGGCCTGCAGGTGTCAACTCTTTTTTTGGATATGTCCAGAGCATTTGACACAAGTCTCGCACCAAATCCTGCTAAACAAACAATCAATATCACCTATCAAATTCCACTCTTACCTGGTTCCAAAGCTACTTAACTGACAGGTACCAAGCTGTGAAATGGGAAAATTCTCTCTCTCTTCAGCTGCCTATAACTATAGGAGTCCCACAGGGTTCTGTCTTAGGACCACTACTATTCACAATCTTCACAAATGACCTCTATACCTCCACACAGCATGCATCTATCATTCAGTATGCAAATGACACTAACTTAATCTGTGCTGCACAAAACATTCCCACCCTCCTGCAAACAACTCAACTAGCATTCTCTGATGTTGAAAACTACTTTACCAAAGTCCAACTTATCCTCAGTCCAAAGAAAACTTAGCTTTTATTACACGACAAGAAATTAAAGTTTTATAAAGTACATGCAGGTCTCTGCTAACTATTAAACCATATTGCAACCATACTGTAGGGAGAAAAGAAAGCTAAGGGTTGAGTTAAACTGCAGGAGAGGGAGGAGTTTTCCTGTAAGTCTGTACCTAGCTCCACTGGCATACATAAATACAGATATGATGATGGCCCAGGTGACGTGAGTTCAGTTACTAGCTCTGGCATATCTTGAAATTGGTGTGCAGGTGAGGGGATGAATGACAAGGCTTTGCTTGTTCACCACTCTTGAAAAGGAGGGAGGAGGTAACATGATAGGTGAGAAAGGAATAT
The DNA here is from genome assembly GCF_019279795.1 of Protopterus annectens. Taxonomy (NCBI): domain Eukaryota; kingdom Metazoa; phylum Chordata; order Ceratodontiformes; family Protopteridae; genus Protopterus; species Protopterus annectens. Next base: position 1,116,587,257 of record NC_056727.1, read on the forward strand.
TCTTTAAAGCCCCAGTGGAGACCAAAGCTCACCAACACAAGTGGAGGTAGGGCTTCTATTGCAGGGAAATGCCTCTTCTTTGTACAGCTATGAAGCTTCCTGACCCTCTCACCTTCCAGTGTCATGCATTGCCAGTATAGAGTATTGGTGATTTTGACCAAAGTGACTGAAACTTGGAGCCAGGACTAGGGTCATGGTTTGCATATGAGTGGAGTTCTTGAGGGACAGTAAGAGGATGCATACGGCTAATGGGGAAGCAACATTCTGCATTAGATGTTCAGACCGATCTCATCAAGAATTTGAAATGCCTTTATGTCCAGCTATAAGTTCCCTGCAGGGACACTGTCTGACATCAGTGTTATTATTCATCTCAGGCCCCACCATGATCACTGTCACATAAAAATGTCGAGCCTTTAGTTTGCTGGAGTGTAAATTAACATTATATATTTTCTATGTTGGTGCATTTTTGGAGGGTTTCTTGCAGTTGGTATTGTTTTCCATCTGGAATACCCTTTGAGTTTTAATGCAAAGTTGCACTGATGGGATAAAGTCAGTATTTATGTTTGTTATGTTCGTATGTTTCTTTTACCTGCCACACACTATTGTTGCAATGATTAAGACATTGTAAGAAATGTTAAGGAGCCATATTGATTCAACTATGTTGTTTTGTTTCTCCTTAAGCACATGACTGAATTGGTTTTGATGATTTTTATATGTTGATAAAGGGATGTTATAGGAATCAAAGGCAGGATATGCCTCTCATATAGAAGGTACAGGGTTTGATCTTGACCACTGGCCAATGCCTGTGTGAAATTTGCCAAAAACTGACATGGGTATTTACCAGTGATAAATCGATTGAGGACCTGATCTATGCCAGGGGCCCATACCAATGGTGGAAAAGGTTTATGTGCCCCTGTTAAGCAGTGTATATGTGCCTGGTGGTTAACCTGGGATAGATCTATTAAGTGAAAGCTGGATGTAGAACTCATCAATCTACCAAACATAAACTAATTATTGCTACACCAAATATAGGTTCAGTGAAACTGCTACTATAAATGTACACTGTAACAAGTGCTTTGATGCAGCTTAAACCTTAAATCTGTTTTTGTGCTACTAACTGAGAAGTGTAGTTCAGGAAGAATAGGTCCATACCTTGCTCCTCAGTAGAGGAGTATAAGGGAAAATGCGCCTAGGAGCACTGACAGATGATCAGAGAATGGAGAAAAGGACTTTTTTCCTCCTCAACTTAGAGGAATTGAAGGCTGCCAGATCAGGGATTGATAGTAAGCTTTAGAAGAGAATGCTATAGCTCTGATTCAACAAGAGCGACAAGCATAAATTCACAAACAAGAGTGAACGATGTGCAACTCAAGTAGACTTCTTCCTAACAGTGCATTAGGGTAGAATCAGAGATGGCAAAGTCATCCCCAATGAAACAATCAGCCCACAGCATAAACCACTGGTGATCTCAAAAGGCTGCAAGTAGTGGTCAACAGAGTCTAGGCTGATGACCTGAAAGCTGACTGGAGTGAAAGCATGAGTTCAAGGACATACTCAGGGGATCTCTCTCAGGTTGCAAGACAAAGTCAGAAAGATAAGGAAGATTGTCATCAGACATCATTTATAAGGGATGCCAGTAACAACTTGCTCACTAGTTCATATAAAATCAGAGCAGATGGAAGGAGTACTTCCTGCAGTTTCTGAATAAATAACCCCTCAATAGAAGCTGTATTTCCCCAGCCACAGCAAACAGTGAAAGAAGAAGGGGAGCCCACCCTACAAAAAGTAAGAACAGCACTAAGGAGAATAAATCAGGGAAAGCAGTGGGCACAGAGGAGGTCACAGCAGATATCATGGAGATGTTGACTGAGTTAGAGGAGAAATGACTCCTGAGGTACTCATAGTAGTATGGAGAAAAAGGCATATCACGGATAACAGAAGAGTAAGCATCCTAGTGTCAGCGTTTAAGAATAAAAGGGAACATTCACAATTGTGGGCAGTACAGAGGTATCAAACTCCTGTTACACCGCATGAAAGCTCCAGAGAGGGTGACTGATAAACAAAGAGGTAGGAAATAACATGGGAGATGAGCATTTTAGATTCCGATTAGGACGTAGTACAACTGAGTTGATGTTTGCAGTGAGACAGAGAGTGAAGAAGAAGCTAAAGGCGAGGAAAGAATTGAACGGGGCATTCCTAGCCTTGGAAAAAAGCATATGACAAGGTTCCTAGAAAGCTGATTTGGGCAGTCCACTAATGGTTTGGTAGCATTGTTGCCTCACAGCAAGAGGTTCTCCTGTTCGATTCTCGGTTGGAGTGCAGGAAGTGCCTTCTGTGTGGAGTCTGCATGTCCTCCCCATGGTTGGGTGGGCGTCCGAAAGACATGCGTAAATGGACATGACTTTGTTGAAAGTTGAATGTCAAGCTGGCACCTCGGCGTTCATGAAAATCTACTGCCAATCATTAGCGGACCGGAGTTCCGCTGTGGTGACCCCTAACTGGGAAAAGCTGAAAGACAAAACAACAACTAATGGTTTGAAGTTCCAGAAACACTGATATAATATTAGTAGAGGCTATGTACAAGTATCCAATGACATGAGTACGAATAGTGTTCAGACTCACAGATGGGTTCCCAGTGGGGGTACATCTGCATAAGGGTACAGTTCTGAGCCCACTGCTGTTCATACTGGTGATAGACTACATTAGCAAACAGGTCAGAGGGGACAGATCAACAAAGCTGCTATATGCAGGCAATGTAGCATTTCAAGCAGGATCTGAAAAAAAAAATGTCAGCAAATGGGAGGGTGAATGGAATGGAATGCAAACCTGAAAGCACATGGAATGAGAATGAGTAAAAGCAAGATAGCAAGTGATGGTATCAGAAGAAGCTACAAACTAAGATAGAAGGGGAAGTTGTGAAAGAGATCTGTAGTTCAAGTACATGGGAGAAGTGGCTGGGGAGAATGGATATCTAAATGAGGAGTCAAAGGTAGCATCAGAGGGGCTGCATCCAACTGGTACAGTGTGTCAGGTGTAGTTTAGGACAGAAGAATGATCAAGAAGCTGAAAAGTGAGGTGTACAAAACAGTGGTGCATCCAGTACTTCTCTATGATACAGAAAACTGAGTAGTGAGGACAGAGCAGCTGAGGAAGCTAGAGATGATGGAGATGAAGTGCCTGAGACAGGTGGTAAGATGCAGAAATAATAACACCAGTGCAGAAGGTAAAGTAGCTACAGTTATAGAGGAAGTCAAATAGAACAGATTACAGTGCTTCAGGCACATGTACAGGAAAGCAGCAGAAGACAAATTGGTTTAGAAGATTTAGAAGAGACAGGGAAAAGTCAACAGGAAATGAGGACACCCAGAAAAAAAAATGGATGGATTACATTTGAGAAAATCTGCAACAGAATCAAGAGATGTGGTAAAAGGTAACCCAACACCCCAAACTCATGCAGAAATTCCGAAAAAGGGGTTTGCTGAAAATGTAGATAGGAATCAAAGAAAATTCAAGGAAAATGAGTCTTGTGACCATTAAGCCTTGCCAATACCCACCTGCAGTCCTTATCTTCTCTCTCTTGAAGAAGAAGATGGTTAAGATAGTCATCGATTTTGAGTGAAGTTATGAATACCCATCCAATCATCTGGGTGCCATATGTAGGAAGATAGTGTAATGCAGTGCCTGATCTGGAGAAAGTCTATTCCAGAGGTGCTAAGTAATAAACCTGTCTCTCCACCATTTTTTTATAAATCTGTTGATGAAGATTTAGTTCCCTGCTTCTGGTATATGTCAGACTGCTTGACGTATGCAGGTACAAGAGGTCTAGGACCACTGGATCCCTAGTAGGACAGAAGGGAAAGCGTAGATGTCCTCTCCAGAGTCTATATAATATTGAATAAATGGACAGTACTTTTAGTCTTTACTGGTAGCTCAGAGCTTTGAAGCAGGGATCTTCTTTGCTAGGAATCTCAGGAGTATTTTTATTTGTTTAATATGTCTAGACAGGCACATTCCAAAGGAGGCACTGAATTCAATAATTGGCCCAATCAATGCTGAATATAAGGGGACAATGTCCTCTTTAGATATGGATGATATTCTTTTGGCAATCAGCTGCACTAAGTAGGAAGATATTCTTTACAACTATCATAATATGTTGATCAGAACAGACAGAATTATCAACCCAGTTTCAAATGTCCTTAACAACATTCTCATTTTGAAGTGGATATTATCTGTGATGTATGCTGGAGAGGAGTTGTTTACCAAATGTGAAAATGTTGCACTGCTTAGGACTTATGATAAGCCCATTTTCATACACTAGACATTTATGAGTGTAAGTTCTTGCTGAAGAGCATGGGTATTAGAGTGGTATTTAACACTGACTCCCAGATTGCAGTCATCTGCAAATATAACTAGCCAGAGGTCCTGGTCCTTGGTCTGGATGTCAGGAAAGTAAATAAATAAAAGAGTGGAATACTACTGGTTACCTTCAAGCTCGCTGATGCTGTACCTGCCACCTACATCATGTGGGCTTTGTCTTTTAGCCAATTGGCTGGTCTTATCACCACATAGGTATCTATTTGTAACTCATTTAGTTTACTGACTATGCTGTCATGGGGGGGTGGCATAAAATGCCTTAGCCAGATCAAGGTACACCATGTGGCATCATGACTGTTGTCAACAACTTGTGTTGCCCTTTTGAAGAAATTCACCACATGTGTTAAACAGGATCTACACTTTACTAACCCAAATTGCTGCAGCTCTAGCCTGATGGGATTTTTAATACCAGCATTTATCATAGGTGCATAGGTTACTAGTCTAATGGTCCTAGAGCCCTTACAAGCCTAGTCATATTTATCCAAGTTGCCCCAATTGCTGGTAGTTAGGTGAGTGAAGTTCGCAGAGATAGGGTTCTATGCTAGTTAACACTGACTTCCTCTGTCCAGGAGAGACACGGGTGCCACCCCAGGAGTGAATTTGCTGTCATTGATCTATTGCTCTAGGTTGAGTTTAAAGTGGTTCAGGGAGGGGCTCTGTTTCACATGAACTGGAAGCTTGTTCCAGAGAAGTGGCAGTCTCTGGGAGATGTATATATCTGATGTATATATCTCTTCAATATGACCTGTTCATGTCAGAGACTAGGTTAGGATCCATGGAGTGAGTGACCCTCCTGCAGTTTGATTTATGAATGTGTAGCATTTCCATTAGGGCCGGGTCAGAGACTGCCCTGTAAACCAGCACAGGTCATCCCTTAACAACCTGTAGGACATAGAATACAGTGACAGGGCTTTCAGTCTTTCCACAGAAGACTTGTTTTGTTTACCCTGTACTTTCTTGGTTAGGGCCAAGTATAATAGAATTATAGCATTGTTAGATCTAGATGCAATGTCTTTACTTATAAGATGTGCCATATAGAAGGATTTCCTTACTACTGTGGATTTGTGGTGGTCAAAGTTCAGATTGCTATCAACCTGAGTACCCACATCATGTACCACTGGCTCTACAATTGGGGGGGGGGGGGCACTGTCTATAATGTAACTAGCAAGGATGTCAGCTTTCCCAAAGGTTATTTTTGCATTTACCTTTAATCCGTGGCTTTAGCACCAATCATTTGTCTGCGTTAACCCTGCATGCAGTATATTAACATTGCTGGGGGACTCAATGATTGCTCCCAATTTGCAATTGTCAGTTAACTTGCTCAGCCACAGGTCATCCTAATTTTCCTGAACTTCTGAGAAATAAATTCTGAATGTAAGGGACCCAGCACAGCACCCTGTGGTACATCACTGGTGTCTGGTCTTTTGCTAAAGGTGAAGTCACTCACTTTGACAGTATGTGTCCTGTTGGTGTGCCAGTTGGCTACCCATCTGGTAGTGTAGGGGTTAATTCCCAATTGGGAGAGTTTCTCTATAATATCTGAGTTTGAGATTGTGTCAGATGTCTTGTTTTGGTCAAGAACTACCAATGGAGATACAACACCAGGGGGAACATGGCCAGGAAGGATGTGAAGAACTACAACAGGTAGTAGTAAAGCCTACCATTTTAGTTAATCCATGTGGTGATTTCAAAATGTATAAGTTCTCAAGTTTTGAAATTGATATTGAACTTTGTGACATTTTTAGCAGAGGTTTAAATTTTGTTCCAGCAGAACATTTTAGGTTGGCAGAAACCTTAGTCGACCTAAGACTTTATACACGGAAGTTAAACCTCACCTTATTGTTTGGGGGTGATGGTCAACTGACTGATTGGTTGAGAGTAGCAAGTACTTTCAATCCACCTATGCACCCGATGCTGACTTTATTTGAGCATATGTGTGAGTTTGATATTAGAAACTTACACAAAAATTGTAAAGGGCAGAAAACAAGTAACTTATCTACCAGAGAAATGGAAGCCTTGAATGCACTGAAGGCTCTACCGATCTGAGTTATTAAACCGGATAAAGGAGGTGGACTGGTGATTATGGACAAGCGTGATTACATTGATAGAATGGATGTAGTCCCAAATGGTGGGACTTACGAAACATCAAGTATTAATGAGATGAATGTAGCTTATAGAAAGATTAATTCTTTCATTAATGACTTGTTTATTGAAGGAATGGTTGATCTGAATGATTTTAATTATTTATCCAACCTTAATCCTAGCATTCCCTTGTTATTCAGCCAACCCAAAATACATAAAAACCTCCACAACCCTCCTATGAGACCTTTAGTCAACGCCAAGTCCTCCATTATGTACGCATATTCTGAGTATGTAGATTCCTTTTTGAAAAAGTATGTGGTTATGGAGGAACAGATTTGTAAAGATTCTTGGGCCTTCTTAGCTTTAATTGAGAACTTTGGTTATCATGAAAATATCATGTTTTTAACTATTGATGTAGTTGATCTGTATTTCTCCATACCACATGAGAGTGGCATTGATTGGGTGGCTGAAAGGTTGTTACATCATGGTGCTGATCGCAAGGAGATTAGACTATTTCAAGAGTTAATGGACATCATATTAAATAACAACTATGTTATGTTCAATAACAGTATCTATAGACAAATTGTGGGGGTAGCTATGGGTTCACCGTGCGGAGGGAGCTATGCTAATTTAGTGATGGCTCAATGGGAACATCAGACAATCTTTTGTAACAATAGGTTGATGGAGAAGGTTAAATTATATACCAGCTTTTTGGATGATGCCTTTATTATGTTTAAAGGATCTGAGGATGATGCTAAAGAGTTTATACAACACTTGAACAGTAGTACATCATTTCTGAACTTTACCTATGTATTCCACGAGAAAGCCATCACTTATTTAAATGTGGATTTAAGGAGAGATGAGGTTGAGAATCGGTATTTAGTGAGAATTCATCCTAAGAACACTTACTCGAACACCATGTTACATTACACTAGTTGCCACCCTCTTCACCAGAAGAGATCTGTGTTCAAAGGCCAACTTGATAGGGCTGCAAGAATGACCACTGACATTAATAATATTTTGGATGAATGTGAGATTTTGAAAAACATGTTCATCAGTCATGGGTATCCTGAAAATCAAGTACTTGAATTAATAGATGAGTTGCAGATTAAAAGAAGCACAGGAATGTATGAACCTATCCTTTCTGGTGAACAGAGAGTCAACCATGCACATTTAAGCCCTATTAATATACCGTCGCCCCTTGTTAATGTAGAACTAGGTGAGGTTGAGGCCAGTTCCTCTGCTACTAATGTATGTAAAGAGATTAAAAGGAGTTTCATTACAGTGTACAACTTAGAAGCTAGTGATTTGAGAAGTATATTGGATAGAAACTGGAACCTTTTGCTATTTGAGAAGGGGTTGGTAGAGAAGTTGGGCAATTGCCCGACTGTGATTTTTAGGAGAGGTAGGAATTTAAAGAATTTTATAGAAACAGAAATAAGTAATTCACATAGAATAAATGGCACTTATAAATGTGAACCATGTAACTATTGTAAATTCATTTCAACAGGATCCAATTTTAGTGTGGGTAAGAATAAATACAAGACGAGAAGTTGGTTTAATTGTAATTCCAAAGCAGTAGTGTACCTGGCCTCCTGCCAAGTGTGCCCTGCGTTTTACATAGGGAAGACTGGCAGGAAGCTTACAGATAGGATTTATGAGCATGTATATAACATTAGGAAGAAAAATAGTTTAAATGCTTTGGCAAGGCACTGTAACGAAAACCCTACCCACAGTTCTTTGTTTTGGGTAATAGATCAGGTTACCCCTATTTTAAAAGAGGCCCTTATCAACTTTTATTAGAGAGGTGTGAATTAATTTGGCAGCTGAGGCTAAATTCTTATACAGTTCCAGATTTGAATGAAATAACTTCACTGTCATGTATTTTAAAATTGAAAAGCCTCCTGTGTTGAATTTGCTTATGCTAAGTTATTTATAATACTTTTATATTATTTCACTTGAGTGTCATAGATGAATTATGTTATTTTATTCTAACTCCATCTACTTATATTTCTTTTATCAAAATGTAAGTTGTTTAGAATGAAAAAATAAGTGAGAAGTTTTTTAGGGTTAAAGTTTTGGAGGAGACTTCCTGAGATTACCTGTGGCGTTAGTATTGGTTATGTATTTATGTATCTTTTGTACCTTGATGCTACTATTGGTTAATTTTAATGTCAATCTTGTTTATAAAAATATTTCATTCACTTGCATTCAACAGCTTTTTTGTCTGAGGAAGTCTACCCATTTGTTAAGGTAGACAAAAAGCGCTTCACATCTATTTGGAATAAAATTTGTGGTTTATCTCATATATCCAACCGAGCCTTTATTTTATTTATTTGCTAGGTGGTATACACTGTCTTTCCCTCGTCCAGGGCCTTGGTAACTTTCTTGAAGAAGTCAACCATGTTTAACAGGCATGATCTACATTTAACGAATATGAATTGGGTTGGGTCCAGAGTCTGGAGATTATCTATGTACTTGTTAATAAGGTCCATAATGGTTCTTTCCATGGCATTGCAGATGAGGCAAGTCAAGCTTATGGGCCTATAATTCCCAGGGTCGACTGATGGTCCCCTTTTGTGCAGAGGGATTACTGTTGCTGTCCTCCATTCTGCCAGAACATAGCCAGTTCATAGACTGTGGTTAAACAGGGACCCAAGTGGGTCTGCCTAGTCATGTTTTAAGTTGTTTAAAAGGCAACCTGGGATGTTGTCTGGTCTTATTGATGCTGTGTTTTTGGCCTTGGAGAGTGCTGAGATGACCTGCTCTCTTCAGATAATAGGCTAAGGAATGGTGGCAGGTAGACTTTGGGGGGGTGGCTGGAGGGGACAAGGGGGTAAAGTTTGCTCCAAATCTGTCAACTAGCAGGCTGGCTATTACATCTGGTTGAGTATGCATGGTGCCATTCACAACTAGTTCAGTCCATAGCTGGGTTTTCCCTTTTATATTCTGGACATATATAAATAATGCCTTGTGATTACTCTTAGCTAGGGAGCCTATTTTTACTTCTTAATTAGCTTTGGAGGACTTGATGTTCTCTAATTTGTTTGCTTAAGCTAGAGAGGGATTTCTTCCTCTGCTGAACCACTTTCCTTTTGATCTTGGAGATTAGTTTCTTTCTGTTGTTGTACAGCCTGTTTATACTAGGGGTCCACCGTGGTGGCTTGCTTTTTTGTTAAGACCTGATTTAATCTAGTCAGGTACAGTTGATTCTATACAACTGCTTAAGTGGTTATACAGGGCATCAGTGTACACCTCTGCAAAGGAGTCTGTGTTACCTGCATTTGAGGAGGATTTGAAACTACTTATACCATCACTTAGTAAGAAGTAATTTGTCTTTGAAAAATTCTTAAAGCATTTTTGAGCTTGATAGGGTATCTGGCCTTATGATTACATCAAAAGAGACTGATTTATGGTCCAATCTTACCTGGGGGAACATTACACATGGAAGGGTTCAATGCTCTCCCATGTTAGTGAGTACTATGTCCAGAACATTTGAGCATCTTGTGGGTGTGTTGACTAGCTGTTCCAGAGCATTTGCAATGACAAGGTCCAAGAATCTCTGAGCCAGCAAGTTTCTGGTCATGCGTGTTTCCAAGATGATGGTAGGACAGTTACATTCACCCATGAGTAGGGTGTTGGTCTGTATGGAAAGTGACTCCAGTAAATCCAGGTATGTGGTATACTTTTCCTGTTTCATGGTGGAGACCTATAGCAAGCTATGATGTGGTAGGGGGTTTTGCCTATAATTAATTGGACATGGAGTAGCCCAAGACAGTTATACTTTTTGACCAATATAGAGGTGTATTTATCTTTAATGAAGATGGATACACCTCCTCCTTTGGTTAATTCATGCTCATTTTGTGGTCTGAGCTTATGGAAGACATTGTAGCCCTGCACGGCCGGGGTGCTTTCTGCACCTTTGAACCATGTCTCAGTGACTATACAGATGCCAGTATCTTACAAAGTAAGGAGTGCTTCCAGGGAGTGCAGTTTCTTGTTTAGACTCCTAGCAATAAGCAGCAGTGCCTTGAGTTTATCTGGAGAAGATTTTGTTATGTTGGGAGATTGGTTATTTTGATACTGCCTAAAAAGGGCACAATAGAGGTGGCTAATGTCTTTGCCAGTATCTGAAAGCCTAGAGGAGACAGGTATTGGTCATCTCTGACACAGCAGCATGGCCAGTTGACCATGTCTTCCCAGGCTGACAGATATTGGATCCCCTTGGACTGACAGCAAAAACTAAGCCAATTGTTAAAGTCAGTCATTTTTGTTTGTATTGTGGCATCATCTTTGGAGAAGGTAGAATGCTGCTTAAGGCTAGGCTTATACCTGCCTGTGACACATAATCTGAGAGATCAGTCATGTCTCTCTTCATATAGTCCAGTGAGTTATGTCTTAAGTCATTCACTCCCACATGGAGTAAGATGAAGTCATACTGATTCTTGTGGTTGACTGACTTGAGTGCTTGAGTGACTTGACAGATCCTGGCATCTGACAGGCAGCTAACTATAACCTGCTCTTTATCCAGCCTAGAGAGGGGAACATCTGTGTGTCTCACAATGGAGTCACCTATGACCAATACATTAGGTTTTGTGGTTTTATGCCTTATGGGCTTATTTGTTGAGGCACTGGTGTGTGTGTGTGTTATTATGGGTTGTGGTTGTTTTTTGTACTGTTATGTGTGTGTTTTCTGTTTGGGAGGCCTCTGATCTTTTAGTATGTTACTAGTGACTACCTCCACATATGAGGGTTTATGTGTCATGTCATGTCATGTTATGTCATAACATATGTCATAAGAAGTGTGTGTGTGTGTGTGTGTGTGTGTGTGTGTGTGTGTGTGTGTGTGTGTGTATGTGTGTATGTGTGTGTGTGTGTGTGTGTGTGTGTGTGTGTGTGTGTGTGTGTTTGTGTATCTGTGTGCTGACAACCTGTTTGGCATTTGATATGTGCTTATGTGAGAGTCTTGCCTCCAATTTCATAGTGTAACTACATCTTTTACATAAAGTATTTGTTTTAGGAGTTAGTGTTGGCTTGTATATATGAGACAATTGCTACATTGCCTCAGGATGCCCATGTCTATCAGGCTGCCAGAGAGATGATGGGAAACTGCCCATCCATGATAGCAGGCTCTTACTGCATGTTTTATTAGGGATGAGCATGAGTTAATTTTAACGGACTGTCGTAGCGCCGGGAGTACAAGAGGGAGCTATACTTTGTGTAGGTTAAGGAAGACCAATAAGGCAATGCTGCTCAATGCTCAACTGAGCTGCTAGTAGAGCAACAGAAAAGCCTGGAAAGGTGTCAGTGACAGCTGTTTAGGAAAAAAACTGAACTTCTAGGCTTTTGTGTCTGTACTTCATGTAAAAGCATAGTATAAGGAATAATCTGTAGGAAGAGTTAGGACAAGTACACTTAGCTAATGAAGAAAATCAGATACTCTGTCCTTTATGTAATGAACTACATGAATAATAATAATAAATAATGAATAATAAATTCAAGCCTTAAGTGCTTTCAGGTGCGAAGAGCAGCACCTCACAAATGCGAGGCTTAAATATAAGCAAAGAGAAACAAGTTTTATGATAACTACTAATCATGAAAGCACACAATAAGCTTTCCATCAGCAATCCTCAACTCAGGCTGGTTAGATCAGCACACCTTTTACCTCAATGGTGCAGAAAATCACCTTCTTAATGTGGAATAGCTGGTATGGAGCACAAGTGTACCAAGACCACACAAACTTCTTACTGCAGCCCCAAAACTAACAGATACAATGTAATACAGTCCAATAAACTATTTAAAGGAGCAGCAGACAGTACATTTTTTTGAAACTGCTAAAATACAGCCACATTATATAAAAGAAGTGCAAAAAAATACTCAGAGCCCTTTTGTGTGCTTCCTAGCTCAGATAGACAAGGTAAACACCTACTGTCACTAGATGAATAATCACAGTCCTCCTAATGTAAAGGCACAGTAAAGGAGTGCCGGATAGAAATGCTATCACAAACAGATTTAAAAGATATGAAAGTGCTACCACAAACAAACATAAAGATACAGATACAGCAGTGTACTTTAAACAGCTTATAAGTGTGATTATTCAACAAAAGTACTTTGCTTTGTATAAATTAGCCAAGAGCCACTCAACTGTACAGAATTTATAAAGGCACTAAAAACAAGATAAGCTGATTAATAAGCCCTTCAGTCAATAAAACTATGTGCAGAAATCTCAAGAGTTTCTCCAACCTAAACAGATCAGGTTACCTCCCAGTGCACTAGATGGAAAACCCTCTGACCTCTTGATGTAAAACAAGTCCTTAATAGAATGTAAAAATACACTACTTTATCAGGTCAGTTATAATATGTTCCATTGCCTTGCAAATGGGGTCTGTGGTGGGGTCACCCTTATGGAGTGGTCTCATCACTGCTGTGTGCCATACCTCTAGGGCAAAGCCTTCTGACAGGCTTAGGTTAAATAGTTTACAGAGTGACTTTGCTAAGACATTATTGATAATAGTTATTAAACAGACCAATATATTATCAAGACTCACTGAGGAAGTGTTTTTGGTCTCGGACAGCACTTTCAGTACATGTTCTTTAGAGATGATGGGGGTGCAGGGAGTTGAGAGATTCAGGGATAGGATAATCAGATAGTTGGCTACAGAGTAAAATTTGCACTGAATTTGTTTGCTAGTACATTGGCAATGTTCACTGAATCATAATAGGTTGCATCATTTTGTATGCATTTGGTGCAAGGTTGGGTGTTGTTTCTTAGTTTTCTGATGTAAATAAAGAAGGATTTAAAGTTGTCTTTGTCTTAAGATGCTAACCTCAATCATGGGCTGCTTTAAGTATACTTAATAGTGTTTTTCAAGTTTTTAGTCAAATGTCTGATATTTTACTTGATCTGAGGGTATTTTGATCTGCTGTATACTTTAATGAGCATTTTTTTGTAGATTTTAATTATGCTGCTAGAACACCAGGGTGATTTGTTTTTAAATTTCTCACTATATTTTGATCAGGACTGGACTGCCAGTTCTATACATGAATTTAAGTGGGTACAGAACTACTTTGTGAAACTACCTGCTGTGCAGTGTCTGTGCTGGTGATGATGCTGTAAGTGAATTTTGACACTTCATAATAGAATTTGGTAAGATGTACACATTTGAAGTCCTTGAATTTGTATATATTGGTTTGAGTGGGTTTTGGGATTTTGAGTGAGAAAGTTATTAGCTTATGATCTGACTTAACTGGAGAAGGAGATACAAGAGAATTTGTGTGCAATAATGCTACATCTGTTAAGTACTAGATCAAGAATGTTATGTCCTCTAGTAGGGTTGATAACAATGTGATCCACTGAGTTTTTATTTATTAGATTCTGAAACTTTGGGAATATCCTTTGTTAAGAGTACACCAGCTTATTGGAGGGCAGTTAAAATTTCCAAGAGTGATGAAAATGATTGAGTTCTTGCTTGTAGGGAGTTCGTCATGTACATTTAAGAACATTACACGAACTTCAGGGGACACGGGGAGGGCTCCTGTAACAGGCAGCAAAATGATACTTGGTCTTATTCAGTTAATTTGGAGGTCAATATGTTCAGTGTGCTGTTCTCTGGGAATATGACTGGGGATGATATACCATCACAGCTGGCATCAGGTGTGAAGGTGCAGGAGGCACAAGGCCCAGGTATGGAGGGAATGCTTTGTAGACATTTAAACTTAGTTTCGGGGATTACACAAACATACTCTCTAAATGCAGGAGGACCTCAAGGTCAGCCAATTTGTTGTTGAGATTTCTGGCATTAAGTAAAGCCACCGTTTGCAAATTTATTGCAAGACTGCCCAGGTTTAGCTAGCTGACGGGACTGTAGGGTACTGAAAATTGTTGAGGTATACAGAAGACTAAGGAATATATATCATAGATATTAGCAGAAAGGGTAATATCATTAATAGACTAAACATTTGGGAGCAGTTGCTTAACAAAACTGATATAAAATCAGTCTATTTTTTAAAACAAGCAAAAAAGAAAGAATAGATAAACACATTGCAAGTAGAAATATCAACAATTAGGTGTAGTGGAACAGAGTTCAGGAAGACCTCAAAAAACAGAAAGAGACATGAAATTAAAATAGTACTTCATGTAAAAGTGGAGTATAAGGAATAATCTGTAGGAAGAGTTAAGGCAAGTACATAAATAATAATAAATAATAAATTCAAGCCTTAAGTGCTTTCAGGTTGCTGATGAGTTAGCTATTTCTTCTGAAAAATAAAAGAAAAAATGGAAAAACCTGGAACCATGAACAAACTTTTAATAAAACTTTGAGAAGTATAAAACAGATAAAATGCAGGTGTCAGAATTGACATTCACCATAAAGGCTTCATCAGGCAGATGCAAACAACCAAAGCTAAGTCCATTTATACTGATAGTAAATAAGTCACATGATGTTATTTAACTTGATTATGCAAAAGTCTCAAATAAGGCTTTAAAGTTACCATGTCAGAGGTAATATGAGCTATGAACCTGAAAATCCATTTGATTTCTTCATATTCAGTGAGGTCTTTCATGCTGCCCCCTCTTAAAGGTGTCGGTAGTGTTTTCAGAATTGCAAACTTAAAAGTGTGAGTAGTACTATCAGTGTCCTTTATGTGTTTACATAAAGCATTGGTCAGGATGTTCCTGTTTATATCCTAGAGATGTTGCCCTATTCTCTCATTTAATTTCCTGTTGGCCTTCCCTATATAATATGCATTACATCTGCAACATGTAGCATAAAAAGTGAGATTAGTAGAGTTACAATTACCATAAGCATATAGAGTGAAATCCTTTCCACTCATAGCATGCTGGTTGTGTTTGTCAGTGTAGGTGCTATAAACACAACTGTTGCATGTAAAAGTCCCTTTCTTGTTGCTACAAAACTCCACTAATCTCATTTATTATGCTGCAGGTGTGAACTGCTTGTCTTGGATGAGCCAGAACTGCTGCTCCTAATGGCACTCAACACCCAAGAAGGCAGAGGTATTAGCAAAGAATAACACACTATAATTTTGATAATCAGTAGATACTTGATATGTTTGTAATGGTCAGGGTTATTATAAGAGTCTAAGTGAGTATTTATGACCCCCATAGAGGCACTGGAGGAATGTGTGGGCTTCCTATCCCTTGGAATACTAGGGTATATAGCCACATACAGTATAACTGATACATGCAGTGATATCTGTGGGCTATGCTATGTAGTGCATGGTCTACTGTCACATTCATCTCAAATTCTTTGTCATTTTTTAATAATATATATATTTTTTATTTCAGAACAGGTATTAATATTATTGTTGGTAAAAGTCATGCCTGACTACTCAGTGACTTCTATTCGTTGATATCATCATATAATGAATAATCACATTTTTAACTGTTTTCAACAACAAATTCTAGTCAAGTGGTGTACCTACCTCTTCACATACTGAATGTCCTGAAGTGGTACAATTAGTAGAAAGTGTTACTTAGTAATTCACATGAGTTCATACCTTCTAATTGTATGAAAATGTATCAATTTTTTGACTATTATGCAGTGTTTACTCAGTTTGACCTATGTTGTCTGTTGTGGTACTGCATAACAGATTATTTTATTTTGCCATGCACAAATATTTATGACCTCAGAGACAAAAACATTATAATTTGTGCAGTGATGAAGGTGAAGCGGCAGCAGTGTTTGTTGACATGGCAGGATACTCATTTTACTCTGGAATGTTCTTATTGGTGTTTCCCTGCAAAACTTGTGTATTACTACTTGAATGATGTAGGTAACTGTCAGCTCTAACAATGTCAATGCATACAGCATTAATGATTTTAATCACCACAATCTTATGTTATGACATACAACTTTCTTCTTTGAGCTAAACATTGATGTGTGTGTGTGTGTGTGTGTGTGTGTGTGTGTGTGTGTGTGTGTGTGTGTGTGTGTGTGTGTGTGTATGTCTGTGTGCATGTGTGTGTGTGTGTGTGTGTGTGTGTGTGTGTGTGTGTGTGTGTGTGTGTGTGTATATGTCTGTGTGTGTGTATGTTGTTTAAATTGCAAGCAACAGAAATATCACACTTGAATCACAGTAGTTCAAGGTCAAATGGGTCATACACATCTCTTAACAGTTGGATAGGTGTTGGTAAAATTGATTTTGAAGAAGGGCTGTCATGAGAGCTACATGGTGAATTGGTCTGATGTTGTGACCTACCTGTTTTAGGTGATCCTACAGACACTGATCTGACAGTGCTGTGGGACCGGGACCTCGAATGAGAGGTTGAGCTAAGTGTAGATGAATGTTTACATGACCTGCATGAAATCAGTTGTGCTTGTTCCTCCCAACTAATTACATTACTTTCTTGAGAAGTCTTAGTAATTTCAAGTGATTTGTACCCACAAGTCTGGATACTACCCTATTCGCTTCCCCTTCCAAGAGTAAATTCTACT
Organism: Protopterus annectens; assembly: GCF_019279795.1. NCBI lineage: Eukaryota > Metazoa > Chordata > Ceratodontiformes > Protopteridae > Protopterus > Protopterus annectens. The sequence continues at coordinate 1,116,604,167 of NC_056727.1, forward strand.
TGAATCTGGTAAGTCCTAAGTATCTGAAAGAGTGAATAACATTTATAGATGCATATGACATTACTACAGCACTGATATTTTATGCTATCTACTGCATAGTAACGTTGCTACCTTTATACTGATAATTTCCTGTTCCATTGATGTTCTGCTATGTGCCCCAATGTCACTTCATACAACTTACTACAATTTATAGCTTTGAATAATAGTTCCTGTTTATTCTGTTTAATGAATTTTATTATTTTTTGTATACTGAGCAACCATTTGAAATGTTGGGACTTGGTAGAGTGAGTTCTGAAACATGGAGATTAAGTGACTGAAAAAATGGACTAATATATACCAAGTCTGAGATTGCCATTTCCTGGCATACTCCCTTTTCTCTGAGGTATAGTGATCTCAGAGTTGGTATATATAAGTTCGGGGGCTGTTGTAGAGCAAAAAAGAAGTTTAAAGGAGAAGGGTGATGTTTGACATTTACTTTTCTCCTGCATTTTTTTTTCTTTGCTTGAAAATTGCATGGTCCATTTTTTTTGGTCAGTCAGCACTTGGCATTACATGTCCCAACATTTCAGTAAGGAGCCATATACTCTCCTTTCTTTATAGAGTTTATCGAAGCTTTGTTATACATCTACTGTTTCTGGCAGATTTTCTCCTCAGACCTCCAATAAAAATGGGCAATGTAACCCAGCTGGACTTTCCCAGTAAATAAAACAATTAAATAAATAGATCATATAAAATAAATAAGATGTCAGAAGATAAATGAGCATACTCTAGATGCACATCCATGTGCACCACTGATGGGACTAAGTAAAAAGGTTAACGTGCTGTCAGAAGAAAGAAAAATTGATGAAATAATTCACATTGAATATCACAGTACATGCTGCGACAGTCATGTTGTACTGGATTAGCACTTGACTACTGAGGTTTAAACACCATGGAGTGTACCACTTAGACATTATTATGCTTATCGTGCACCAAGCACCATGCTGAAATACTGTTGAGTGTTCTGTTTATCAACCTTTGAAAATAATCAGATGAACAGAACACCGAATGTACATGGGTGAAAGTAAATGTAGGTTTGGGATACTAATACTGATACATTCAGATATAGTGAAGATTTCAGCATTAGTGGTGGGAGAGTTTGTGTGAGTGCATGTGAGTATGGTTAAAGTAAGGACTAAGTAAGTGTGTACATTAAATGCTGTATGTGTGTTGGTGCATCTGTGTCCAACTGCCTCATGTAGTGGTAGTGTTATAGAAACCGTTTTTCTATGGTACCATATAGGGTTTGGGATCTGGTATTGGTAGGACAAGGGTTAAGGTTAGCTCAAAATGCAAACATAACATTGCCTCTGCCCCTAACTCCACACCTTACTGTATAAAACTCCTAATCATGCACCCTAAAAAAAAAAAAAGGAAAAAAATACACTTTCTGTAACATTACAATTCTTGCAAATTATGCATGAATGTGTGGTAGGGTTTTGGTGGTCTTTTTTTTCTGTTTTGTCTTTTTTTCCCTTACATTGATTTTTGAAATGCCTGCATCAATAATTTCATTGTCAGTGCTTGTGCATGAAGCAACATACTCACATCTATACACTAGCAGGTTTCACCAAGTGTCTGTGTTGCCACTTTGTTTAGTAACAGCCACTAAACATTTCTAGCTGTCTACAGCTAATTTTTGTATTCCTCTAATTTATGACCTGCAAAAAGTATTTATGGATATGTTTAATCCCCCTACAAAGACAATGGTCTCAAGAAATTAGTGCTTTACTAAGAATTTGTTAATGTTTGAAGATTGCTTTTACAGCAGTAGAAGCAGGAGCTGATTTTATGAAAATAAATAAAATGGCCCATATGACTTGTAGCACAGACAATACTATAAAGCACTCTGAAGTGTACAGTTGAAACAATGCTACCATCAGTCATCATGAAGAGTTTGCTGCCACCCATTAGCACAGTAAGCCGTGTTCATGATAACAGATAGCAGTGAATCTGTCATGTTAATTGATGTAGCAATGCAGTAGCCACACACTTCACTGTGCTTGTTACTATCATGAAGAGGTTACCTGGAAGGGAATAATGTCCTTAGCTTTAGGGATAGGAGTGTTTCATAGCATGGCCTTTAAATATGAAAGCATTCAGCCTCACTCATATTTCCAAAAGTCTCATCTCTGTTACTTTTGTCTGCCACATACAACACAGTATCCTTACAGAAGAAGTGGCTACCAAGTTTATTACATGCCTCTTAAAAGTTATGCAGTTCCCCAAATGTTACGGACAACATTCCCTCTCTGCATTTATGTTGATATGCACATCTAGACTACAACATAAATGACATTTATATAGCATAGCTGTTTTTAAAGGCTTTTACATATGCGTTTCAAGCTAAATCAAAAGCAGACATTTAAAGCAAGATGCTAGCCACTAAATTGCATTTCTCAAAAAATTAGTCTCACAAATTGAAGCAGAAGATGGAACTTTGTTTCTTGTCTAACCACTTCACTTCAAGCACTTCAACCATGTGAAGAAACCAGTGATTTTAGAAAATAACAGGCTAGCAAGCATGCAATCATTTCTTGCATGGCTTAGCAAACTGACACTGATGAGGAATATGTAGATGTAGAAATTATGCACATTTCTAACTTTGCTTAAATACTGCAACAACTTAAGAACACAGCTGAAGACAACTGCTTATTGTTTAATATTTATCTTTGTTGATGAAACAGTTTTGTTATTATTACTAATTCTGGTACAAGACCATTCTGATGAAAAATAATAAAACCTTACATCACAAAGACTCATCAAGTTCACCTGTGCAAGAATTAATTTGATATAGTTGTTATTTTGTTGCAGGAAGCTTTCACTGATGTTAAAGGTTACACAGAAATTGTATACTCCAACACACATTTGATCTCAACTGAAATAAGTAAAGAATCACAATTCTTCTCCTTGTAAGTGGATGTGACTTCCCAGATTAGGTACATGTTCCTACCACATGCACCAACGGTTGACAGTGCAGCCTACCTCTGTTCAATGCAGAGCTGCTATGGGATAAACAGCTGCGGCCATATATGTACACTCCTGATAAGTGTCAGCAAAGCAGTAATCTGGGCCACCTCACCACCCCACCCCTTGGATGGGTAAGCTAGTATCAGCTGTCCATTCCCATTCTTCCATGCCTGTCTCCTCCAGTGGTCATTTGATTAATCAAACATGGGTCATCTGGCTCATTAGAGTGGTCTTTATGTTTCTATACAAGAGAGACAGGAGAGTAACACAATATACACATACATGCATACATGCATACATACATACATACATACATACATACATACATTGTTGATGTGAAACCCTGGCCCCATATGCAAAAAATGGGTACAGGGGGTTTAAACCTCCTGCTGTAGAGGTCTATAGAATATATGCAAAATGACCCTCTAAGGAAATAACAGTGTTTCAGCTACATTGCTTCTGAATAACCAGGATTATTTACTTTTTAATTCTTTATGGGTATATTCAGGCCAATAAAGCCAAAACCCACTAATTGTAGTCATGCCATGTTTTGGACTTTTTCTGACCTCTTCAGTACAACATAAATGGATTGTTTGGCTGTACTTAAAAGCACAGGGTTTAAAACCTAGCTGATATTCACAAACATTAAGTTACCAGCAAAGTATCCGAAAAAATATCCAAGCAAGGGGTAAAAAATTTACAGAAAAAAATCATTCACTAAAAACTACAAAACAAGACTCAGCCAAGCTAGACTCTTCACTGTGTAATACCTTAAACCTCTTGTAACGGAGGCCCACAGGATATATGCAAATGACCCATAAGGACAAACCAGTGTTTCAGCCTGAATGTAGCTATAAAGACTTAGAAAGTAAAAAGCTATTCAGTACCTATGCAGCTATGTCGTAGCACAAAGTGTATTACACCTTTTAAAAGTGTCTCAGCTTAACAATGCTGCTCTGTGCTGCTGCTGTAGCATGAGATTAGAGCATAACAGCTCTGAAAGATGCATAATAAAAGACTGGTGGAAAATAGATAGATAGAGACAGAAAATTTTCTGATTTATTTTATTTTACATTTGTTGACTAGGATAGTCCGACTGGACACATGTCCATTTTCAGAGGAAGTCCAGAGAGAAAAGCTCCAACATACAATATGAAAACAGTTTAAACATAATAATTAGATATTTAAAGATACTTCTATTTACACAACATAGAGTCTAAACATTGATAGCAGATGAGATTTTGAGAAGAAATTGGTGGAGGTGAGAACTGTAGATTCTATAGAAACAGCTATGGGTAGATAGAGTAGGCCTTTCCTAATAGAGGTTAGATATGGAGTTTACTGGGGAAGTGGTAAAGGTGAGGTGTGGAGGATAATGTTCACCCAGGTTCAGAGCAGGGACATAACCAGTTTACATTGAAGTGGTCTTTTATAATTTTCTTGAAGGAGGGTAGAGATTCTTCAGAGGTAATTCTGGTAGGAGGAGAGTTCCAAATCCTAGCAATATAGTTGTAAAAGAGTGAGTCACCTGCTGAGTTACTGATTTGGTGACTTTGACTTGGAATTTGACACTAGAGCGGAGATTTCCTGAATTGCAGTGAGATTGGAGCAGGTTTGTGAGTCCTGTTATTTTGAGTGGGTTATGAAGGAGTTTATGGGCAAGTATTAGCTGTATAGGTCAGGATGTGGGAAAATTCTTGCCATCCTAGAGATTTGAGGTTTTTGCACTGATGGGTGTAGACCCTGTTGCAAATTTTGCTATTTGATGGTAACATGTGGACAGCTTGCATAACTTTGTTTTGGAGATGTTGGTTAGTATAGGAGGGGCATATGTAAGTGTGGAGAGAAGGTGGGTATGTGCTATTGCAAGTCTAGCTGAGGGGGTTAGGAAGGGTTTATTCCTACAAAGGCTGCCTAGTTTTTTGTGAGTGTTTTTAATGGTTTGGTTAATATGGATATCAAATTTCAAATTACTGTCAATGGTTACTCCTAATAATTTTGTGTGTGAGTCAGAGATAATAATGGTCCCATTCCTGGAGACTATCCTAAAGGAATTTGCTAAAATGGCAGTACGGTACGAAGTGACTACTAGCAGTTTTGTTTTCTTAGGAATGAGGAGTAATTTATGGTTGACAAGCCAGGATTCCACAGAATGAATAGCTTTTTGGGTGTCTGTAAGCAGTTGATTCATAGAGTCTGCTGTGCAGAGTAGTGTGGAATCATCTGCATATTGAAGTATTGAAGCATCATTGGTGGAGCTGTGGAGGGAGTTGGTAAATATGGAAAACAATAAGGGACCCAATATGGACCCATGTGGAATGCCAAGGATGATGGGTAGCAGTGGTGATAGGTTGTTATCCCAATGTATTGCCTGTTTCCTACCCATAAGGTAATTTTGGAACCAGGAAATAGTCATCATTTCACAGCTGAGATTACTGAGGGAATGTATAAGCTTTCCATGGTTGACCATATCAAAGGCCTTTGACAAATCCAAAAATAATGCAGATGTCAGTTTGCCAGTATTTCTGTTGTGGTTCACCATGTTAGTAAAAGCTAGTAAGGCAGTAGTGGTACAGTGGGCAGGCCAGAAACCATGCTGGGTGTGGGAAAGGAGTTGGTGTTTTAATAAGTGTCCCATACGTTGGTGGTGGATGCATCTCTCTACGATTTTTACTAAGGGGGAGAGAATGGCAATGGGATGATAGTTAGATATTTCTGTAGAATTACCACCTTTATATAGGGGAATAATGTAAGCTGTTTTTCAGATTGAAGAAATGGTGGCTTTGGCAATAGACCAATTAATGAGGATGGAGACAGGTATAGCTATTTCTTTTGCTGCTATTTGTAAGTATTTGGCAGGTAGAGAGTCAGAGGCTAAAGTAGTGGGTTTTAATTTAAATAGGAGTTTTTTAATATAGTTGGTGGGGGCTGGGTTGAGATGGAATGTAGTATTTGGTGGGCTAATGTTTTGAGTATTATTAGTTGGGGTATTATCTTGTTGGAGGACCAATGCTTGAATTGATTCGGTAAAGAATTTGTTGAAAGATTCGGCTACATTTGTGACAAGGGTATTGGTATTTGGAGAAGGGGTGCTGGCTTTGCCAGTATGCAGTATCTTATTTATACTAGCCAAAATTTCTTATTAGAAATAATGGCAAGGTGTTTCAAAATAATGCATTTGGTCACATTCTATGTTTTTTTAGATGTTTTCATTCCATGGTCCATGTGTTATGGCTGTAGCCAGAGACATAACATGCATTACTCCATTACCATTACAAATACAAATCAGATTCAAAAATGCATTCAGGCTTAAGCAATTCTTACTTTGGGTAGAAAAACATAAATAAAATTTTGATTCAGCAAGATCTGCCATTCACAAAAAGGCAGAAAAAATGACAAACTTAGGGGGGGGGGTCAAATGTTCTTTATATGGCATAATAATCTGTTTACTTGTTAATTGGTCAGGCATTCTGAAAGAAGTGCAAGCCAGTTAACAACTCACAAAATCCACCTCGGATTCCTAAGCATATTTATATGGTTTATAAGGTTTGTAGAACACAACTGTTAAAGTCAATTTAGGTGTTATCAGTTTTGTCTCAAAGATCCAGCGGTGTGAACACCTGTTCAAAAACTGCCATATTTGAGTTGTGTGAATGTCCATATGTGAATCCAAGTTTCTGTAGACCTTGCAGTTGGGATTCAGGAAATAAAACCTATTGTTTAATTTATGACTTGATTTCATTACTTTTTCACCTTCATGATATAGTCTTTTCTTTCCAATTCCATAAATGTTTTGGTTTTTCAAAAGGAAGCTAAGATGGACCTTAAAACATTTTTGACAGCAGCCCTACATCCATGCAATGATACATCTGTTGAATACTAGAAACATGGAAATTCAAGAGAGTTGAGTCTAAAAGAGAAGCTAAGTTCTTTATCCATGTATGTGACACCACAGAGAAACACAGATAGAGCAATGCTATATTTTACTGAACTTTTAAGATTAGTAAAGATATATGCATATGACTTAAAATGGTTTAAACAGTGATTTACTGACATGTTGGAGAGGGAAGGATATCTGGAATATATATTGTGATAGAAGGTATAATATTCATAAATATTATGAGCTATGGAGTAGGGCTGGTATATAATGATGCCCTTTCCAGTTCGTGAAAGTTCTCACACAATGGAGTAAGACATTGTATGTAATTTTTCCATATTATGTAAGATAAAACTCCACGCATGGAGTAGAAATAAAAATGGCACCGTCCCTTGATCACATACATTTCACAAACATCATTCCAACCACTTGCAGTCCTTGCAATCCACAACATTTGCAATGCCTATGTACAGTTGGGTTACTGCTTTTGGCTATCGCTATATTGGTTAACAAATCAGTGCTATATTTAAAAACAACAACAAAAAAAAAAAAACAAAACAAAAAACAAAAAAAAAACTTTGCATGCTAGGAAGAAAACTATGCTTGATGGAGTTACTTGCAGTGCAAGGAAACCTGCTGCCAAATCCAGATTCTCCTTCTCCAGTAATGATACAATGGTACTCCACCTAATAATGGGGGCATTTGCTGCACTGAATCGCCACACAAGCATAACGTTTTAATCTATGTAGGTTTACAATGAATGCAATGGAGAGCGAAAGTTTTGAAAGTCACTGTCTGCTGTGACAATGGACTAGATAGCAGATTTGTTGCACCGTTGACTTTCTGAAAAATCATACAGTCCTTTTAAGGGATTGTGTGTGATAATGCTTGTCTGCTCTCTAGCAGTAATGTGACTTAGTTTTATGAAACATGTCACTGTCAAAACCATGGATGAGCAATAACACGCACTGTCCCTTTAAGGGAGTGCTCATAATGATGATGTGAATACTAGGGCCAATCACATATGATGTTTGTGAATATTATGGCCTGATCACAGGTTTCAAGCTTGAACTATGTCTGTCTTCAAAGGAATTTTTTGCAAAACAAAAAAAAAGATAGCAATTAAGACACCTTATATGAACTCAAAATGTTAAAACAATATACGTTTTACAACAAAATGTTACATACGGAGCTTGGAAAAAAACAGATATAAAACAGGTCAGAGATGAATCTATTGGAAATTTTGCCAATAAGTTTAAGTTAAAAAGATTTTAAGTGTTACTGACCCTATATGAAAAAGTAGCTCACTGGACACTGTTTTTGCAAGCAACTATATTGATAATGTAATATGGATTTTTGGAATGAATCTCGAATCGTGTGACAGTTGTCTGTTATACAACTATCATGTGATAGTTGTATAAGAGACAATGCACTAACTGATTAGAGTCTTGGATTGCAGTTTTACATCTCTTTGGCTATTTGCTGTTCAACATCCAGTGTACTCTGCAGAATGATTTGCTTTCACAGTCTAGTAAATATATATACTGGTTAACTTAAAACAAGCCAGATATTTGAATGAAAGGATGACATAAGGAAATAAATTGTTTTTTTTTACAGTAGTGCTTTAGAAGGAATGAGGAAGGGTTTGGTGGAAAGGAAGTCAATGAAAGAAATGTTGAGGAAAGTAGATTAAATGGTAGAATTGTTTATGTAGTAATTACACTGGAGGAACTACAAGGAAAATAAAGTATGCACAGGAGTGAGGAAATTGCTGAACACAAAGGAAAGGTTATTTAAAAAGGGAAGAAAAGCACCATACATATATACAGATACACAGATATATATACATACATATATACATGTATACAGATATACATATATACGGATATACATATATGCATATATACATATATACATTTTCATAGAAATATTTCAAGCACACGCAATAATGCCCTTCTAGCCTGCCAGTATAAAAAAATGTTCCCATAATGAGTGTTCAGGCTGTTCTTAAAAATATCTAAACTAGACCTTTGCTTTAATGTAATTTGGTAATCTACTCCATGCATCAACTACTCTTTCAGAGAACCAATTAGTGCACTTCTCATTCCTATAGAACCTTCTACATAGGTTGTCTGATGATTCTCTAGTACTTTTTGATAACCCCAGACATTCCCAAAGATAGTTGTCTCTAAATGCCCAATATACCTGAATAAGGTCTCCTCTTAAAAATCTATATGCGACACTGTACAAGTTCATATATTTTAGTCTTTCATAATAACTTACATTTTCACATCCATGTATGCTCTTGGTATATTTCTGCTGTACTCTTTCCAGGTTACTCATGCTTGCTTTCTTATAAGGTTTCCAAATTAACATACTCAAGTTTGGATCTAATGTAACACGCAAACAATGACTTCATAAATTCTGATTTCCTAGACATTATAAATCTCTTTATACAACCTGTACTTCTATAACTATAATAAACAAATTGTTTGATATGATTAGAAAAACTCAAAGCTGAATCTACCTGTATACCCAAGTCCATAAAAGAATTTACAGTTTCAATCACTGTGTGCTGTATTAAATATTCACCTTTCAATTTATGTCTCCAAAATCTCATATGCTTAGTTTTTGAAGTATTTATTGGCAAATTATTCTGCTGTGCCCAGTAAAAGAAGTTATGTTCTTACCATAACATTCCATCTGTGTTGTCGATCTTCATTCATTCTTGACTGTTGGGTTTCATTTACGACCCTCAGAACCAACTCGGCCGTTATATCAAGTTTGCACCAGGCAGAAACTCTTAAGCCAAGGCTACCCATACTGCCTCTCTTCCCTTCCCCTCAGATTGAGTTTTGCCCATAGAGTAGAAAATCATGGAACCATTGTCTGAGCAACAACCCTACTAGGACCCCAGGTACTAGTTCTGAACCTCCAGGAGTCTTTTGGAGGGGATAGGTGGGTGGGATGTCAAGAATGAATGAAGACTGACAACACAGATGGAACGTTATGGCAAGAACATAACTTTTTTATCTGATGTTATCAATCTTCATTCATTCTGGACTGCTGGGACAGAGTCCCTAGCTACCCTATGCCCTGGTAGGTCCTACAGAAGGATATTCCTGAGCACCATAGAGCCAAAGGATTCTCTTTCCCCGGAGACCATATCCAATTTGTAATGAGTGATAAAAGTATGGGGAGGAGCCCAAGTTGTGGCTGCACATATGTCATCCATAAAAGCATTGGAATGAAAGGCTACTGAAGTGGAAACAGATCTGGTGGAATGAGCCTTAACTTCTGTTGATAAGTCCAGCTTGTTGCGTTGATAAATAAAAGTGGTGCAATATCTCAACCATTTTGACAGAGTAACTTTTTAAACTGATTTGCCTAGTCTAGTACCTGAAAAGGATAGGAACAATTGGTCCAATTTTCTAAAAGATTTTGTTCTCTCCAAATAAAAACATAATTGTCTGTGTACATCCAACAAATGCAAACAATATTCTCCCTTGTTTGAGAAATTTGGGAAGAAAATTGGTAGCTCTATGGACTGATTAATATTGGAATCTGACACTACTTTAGGCAGATAGGAGGGATTAGTTCTGAGTGATACTCTCTGTTTATGAAAAATGATATACAGATGTTTTACACACAGAGCCTGCAACTCTGAGATTCTCCTGGCTGATGTGATGGCTACCAGGAATAGAATTTTCCAAGATAAAAATTTGATATCACAGGTGGGTGCTGGCTCAAAAGGCTGAGGGACCAAACTTTGCAAGACCAACGTTAAATTCCAAGGTGCAATGGCCTCTTTGAAAGGTGGTTTCAAATGTAAAGTGCCCTTAAGAAAGGTTTTGAAGAAACGGTGAAATATCAAGGAAAGGTCATTGAAACCATTATGGAAATTTGAAATGGCAGCTGAATGAGCTCTAATGGTAGAAGTAGAGGCTCCCAATTGAAATAAGGTGGATAAGTATTCCAAGACCGTATTGATCGAGGCTGAAAAAGGATCAATACCCTTTTTATCAGACCAAAGTACAAATTTCTTCCATTTGTTAAGATAAAGATGGCTTATGAGAAGCCAGAAGTATCTTTTGTACTGGTGAAGATAAAGTGTTTTGCCTGGCAATTACTGGAAGTGGAGAAACCAAGCCATCAGCTTGAAATTTAGTAGGTTGGGATGGGCCAGGCCCTGCAGATGAGACAACAGGTCTGGAATTGGATCCAGAATCCACGGACGGTAAACTAAGTGAGGCCAGAGAAAGGGAAACCAGACTTGACGGGGGTATAAGGTGTAATGAGAATCATTTTGCTTCTCAACCATTGGGCTTTCTTCAAAAATTGGGGAATTAGAGGGATTCGTGGAAAGGCATAAAGAAGTTCCGGGGGCCAATCATGGAGAAGAGCATCTCTTGGGGATTCCCCCTAAGGGGGAACTAGGACAAAATAGTTGCTGCATTTGTGGTTTATGGGAGAGGCAAATAGATTGCAGCAAGGCTGACCCGATTGACAAAAAATCTTCGCTGCAACATCAGATTTTAGAGACCACTTGTGAGGTAGGAGAATGCATCTGCTCAGTTTGTCCACAATCTTGCTGGAGTTCCCTGGAATGTGCATTGCTATCATAAAGTGGTTGGAGGTGATCGCTAATTGCCAAACTCTTAGGGCTTCCCAACAAAGAGGGTAGGATGTGGTTCCCCCCTGTTTATGTACTAGACTACTGACATGTTGTCTGACTGAATAGCATTTGTCCCTGAAGGGAGGGCAGATTGGAATGCTTGCAATGCTAAGAGCACTTCCCTCAGTTCTAGGATGTTGATATGCAAACTGGCCTCTAAAGGGGACCAAGTGCCTTGGAATGTCTTTCCCTGAAAGTCCCCCCCCCCCTATCAGGGATGCATCCATGGTCACTATGGCCTTGGGCTCAGAGGGGGGAAAAGGGGCAGCTCCATAATTTGTGTTCTGGCTTCATCCACCAGTATAAATCCTGCTTGTTGGTTATTTGGATTGGGTGGGACATTGGATGAATTAACATTGACCACTGTGATGCCAGGAGCCAGTGAAGCAGCCTCATGTGGTATCTTGCCAGAGGAACTAAGGTGATTGTCGCTGCCATGGACCCAAGAAGCTGTAAGACCTGGCGACTTGGAACTTTGTCTTGAGAGAGTACCACTTGAAGTTGTGACATCAGCTTCTCCAGTCTGTGAAGTGGAAGAGCAGCCATGCAGGATTTTGTGTTTGGTCTTGCTCTGATGAATTCTATGTCCTGTGTGGGGGATAGCTTTGACTTTTCCTTGTTTATCGAGATACCTAAAAAATCTACAAGCCTTAGAATGGAGTCCAAGGTGGAAAGCAGCAGATGTCTGCTGGGGGCAGTGAGGAGACAGTTGTCTAAATATGGAAAAACACAGAATCCCTGTAGCCTTAAGTGGGCTGCTACCACTGCTGTGCGTTTGGTGAACTCCCTGAGGGCTGTGGTGAGGCCAAAGGGCAGTGCTCAAAATTGCTAATGACTGGCTCCTAGCCAGAAGCAGAGGTATCTTCTGGAGCATTTGTCCATTTTTATGTGGTAATACGCATCCTGAAGATCTATGGAGTATTTCCAATCATCTTTCTCCAGAAAGGGAAGGATAGACTGAACCATGACTATCCACAATTTTGACTGTTGAACAAACTTGTTCAGAACACTGAGGTCTAAGATTGGCCTCAAATCCCGTCTTTTTTGGCACTAAAAAGAATCTTGTGTAAAATCCAGATACAATTTGGTCTGGTGGGACTGTTTGGATGACTTTTGAAGCAGCTTTTGGATTTCTAGTTCTGCTACATCCCTCTGACTGGGTGGAACATCGGGGATTCGCCTTTGTGGTATGGGATAAAGATTGAAGGGGATATGGTAATTATTGTCTGCACCCAGGAATCCGATGTTATTGTCTGCCAGGCTGAATGGTGCTGAGAGAATCTTCCCCCGACTGATTCCAGAGGTAATCAATCAGGCTGCTGCTCAGGAGTGCTGGTAGGGTTGTCCAGAGAAGGAATCCCCGGAACCCTGATTATGCGGCCCCCCCCTCTGCCATGGGAGGGGTGTCTTCCCAAAGAGTTTCCCTCTCTGGCTTGGGAGGAATATTCACCACGTGTGTCCCCAAAAAGCCCTTGAGACTTTTTGAACCGCATCTTTTCACTCCTCTAATTCCTGGAGTAAGGTCGTTGAGGAGTGGGAAAACACATGCCCACAGCAGAATGGGTCTTTCTGTTCTTCTCACACCTAGCTAATGTGTCTCAAGGAAAACATGAAGGGGTCCACAAAGTCACATAAGCGCATCCAGGCATGATGCCTAATGGCAAAACTTGTACTCACTGCACTGGATATCCCTTCAGCTGTATGTGCAATAAGCCACATGGATGAGTTGGAGATCGACTCTAGGTGGCAAGCTGGGAGGCAACCTTTCCACGGACCTCATCAGACACTGCTCCTGCTAAGGTGTCTGAAAGCTTAGTTATCAGATCCCTTTGGAGTCACGTGAAATGTGGCAAAAAATTTCAAGGAGTGTATGGCGAAGGTCGATGAAGCAAAGACCCACTTCCCAAATCTGTCCATCATCCGGGACTCTCAATTTGGAGGATGGACAGTTGGACTATCCTTGGCGAGTTCCTTTTTTGTGGCAGCCACCACCACCATGGTATCTACTGCTAGACCTTTCGACCAGTGAGGCTGATCCTTGGGCATGGAAAGAATTTTGTCCTGTCTCTGGGGAATTGGCTCTATAATTTCAGGAGCCTTCCAAGCATGCTGCATGATGAGTTTGACCAGTTCATCAGCAGATGGGATGACCCAAGAAGTAGAAGGCCAGGCACAAAAAGCCTGCAAGAAAACAGATTCCTCAGAGGATGGGTTTGTGGGCTTATGATCACCCCTCTGTTTTAAAATTTCTTTAGGGGATGACCAAAGGGACCCTTCCTCTTCATTGAAATCTGTATTCTCCGTGACCGATTCTTCTGGAGAATCCAGGTGCTTCTTCTTGCATGATCTCTTACAGGGTGGCTCCTCAGGGGGAATATCTAAGGAGGACTCCGAAGAGAGGGGACCCTACAACAGGGTGTTTTGCTGCTCTTGTGCTTGCTGCCCCAAGGTAGCAGACCATGACAGCTGTGAGCCAGAGGATACATAGATGTGACACTCTGACGAAGATGGTACCAACTGTGAGCCTGCTGAGACCAGAGCTCTCTCCATAATCTGAAAGGGAGGCCAGCCTGAAGAGGGATGGGAGCCGATACCGAGAAAGACAACTTTAGAACTGGGGTCACACCCCGCTCTGACGAGCCCACTTCCAGAGTAGGAACCACAAGAGGACTCGTAACATAGACAGCACCATAGAAAAAATCAGAGCCAATCCAGGGATCCAAGAGCAGGCAGCCAAATCATGGTCCCATGAATGGGTTGGCCTTGATGGAGCCATAGGCCACAGAGTTGATTCCAGAAGCAAGGTGAGATCCACCATCAGCACTGAAGTAGCTGGCACCGAGAACGTCAAACGTCAAGGGCTCCAAGACCAGCGGAGAGGCAGAAGGAGGAAGATAAGTGGGTGTCCTAGGAGAGTAGCTCTCAGCTCCAGATGGGAGAGTGGTCCTACAGGGTCCAGGAAGGTCTCTGGCTGCCATCACCTGATCCACTAATCTAACTACATCAAGCTCTGAAAGGCTCCTGGTGGAACGGATGGACACCCCCAAGGGTGATTCTAACCTTTCAAGAAATAGACTTAATTTTTTACCCAAGAAGGGGTCTGTATATGGGGAGTACCTAGTCCTGGGTGTACTCTCAACCTTTGGTACTGTGGTTGACCAATAATTTGCTATGCAGTGGAGGAAGTAACAGGAATGCTTGGGAAGACTATTGTTGGTGGAAATATTCACAAACCAAATAACGAAGGAAGGATGAACAGCCAATTTCACTCGGTGAAACACTACTTTATTAATAAAAAGACAGTTAAGCGCTTTCATCCCTTTCTTAGGGACTTCTTCAGAACAATGTAATCACATTTACCCAGCATTCAAATACAATCAGCAATTAACACTAACACTAATTGATTCCTATTAAATATGCTATTACTCAATTACCCTGTTAAAAAACTTTTTTAAAAAAAACATTTTCTATGTGCAAATTTTAATTTAAATTAACAAACATAATAAAATCATTTTAAAATATATTGAATAACACTATATAAATATGTACCTTGATAATAAATTTAGCCCAAAACATGATTCATTTTTAAAATACATTTCAAATTCACCATCTCACATATACCTGGAAACCTAGTGGCATCCAGGGATAGTTGCCATTTCACTTCACAAACATTTAAAAATTCACCCAATATCCCCCCTTGTTGTTGATCTATTCTTATTTGTTGTATTATCAAAAACTTAAAAGAATGACTTATATATTCTACAAGATGCCTGCTTAATGCATTCGTATTCTTTAAGTGCCTTATATCCAAAAATATGTTCAGAAATCCTGTTCCTAAACCATCTACAAGTTTTTCTTGTGTAGAATGCTGGATATAAGGAACATTTTGCAATGTAAACAACATTTTTACTCTGACAATTATAATAACCTTTTATAGGAATGTGCCTACCATTTAAATTGAAACTATCCCCAGTGACAAGAATGTAAGAACACTGGGAACACATCCCACACTTGAAATTGCCAACCTTTTCAATGGCACCGTGACACCCCAACCTGCTCCCCTGTTCCAACATTTCTTTGAAACATCTGTCTCTTCTGAAAACAAATTTGGGTTTTTTATTAAAATACTTAGACATGTTTTTGTCCATTGACAGTAATTCCCAATTCTTTTCTATAAGTTGACACACCCTATGTGCATCCTTATTATAACTGGTGATAAAACTAGAATTTGCATATAACTTATTGTCAATGCCAGAATTACTTATTTCTACTGTAACTGTTTTGTTTGGAGATCCTGAAATCGGTAAATAAAACCCACTTTTTCACTTGTTCAAAACTTCTTCCTTAACAGTGGTTAACATTTCTACTGGATAACTTCTTTTCTCAAACATGTCTAATATAAAATTAACCTCATCCAAAAATTAATTGTCCAGGGAAATCATTTTTGCAGCACAAACTAATTGCCCTTTTACTATAGATTTATTTTGAAAATCAGGGTGCCAACTATTATATTCCAGATACGAGCTTGAAAAAGTAACTTTTCTATATATTTTTGTAACCAATATCCTCCTTTCTTTACCTTTTCTCAATTCAACATCCAAATAAGTTTATTTTGTTTGACTATATTTATAAGTGAACTTAAAACAATTCAGGATATCATTAATGTATTCCAAAAATTGCACTAAGGTGTCACCTGTTCCAATCCAAATCAAGAACATGTCATCCAAAAATCTGGTGTAATTCTTAACATACTTCATATACTCAGATTTAAAAATGAAACGATCCTCCCAGTATGACATAACATAATTTGCAAAAATGGGGGCACAAGCTTCCCCCATTGCCACACCAGTGCTCTGACAAAAGTATTGACTTTCAAACCTAATGAAATTGTGTTCCAATACCATTTTCACTAAGGTCACAAAAACATTAATTTTATCTTGATCATATATACCTGTTGTTAGCAGTTGGGTTTCAAACCATACTAAATCTTCTTCCTGCGGTATTACAGAGAATAAATTGCAAACATCAATGGTCACTAAATACATATTGTCAGTATACTGAAAATTATTCAAATTAGACAAAAACTGCCAAGAAGAGTCTTTGCATATATATTTGAAATACTGCAAACCTCTTTTTAAATGAAAATCCAAATGTTTACTTATAAAACATGTTTTACTTCTTTTTGCATCCACAATAAGCCTAAACTTTGGATTTTCTAGCCCTTTGTGAATTTTAGGCAGTCCATAGATGTTTGCCACTACTGGATGTTAATTTTTTATAAAATTATATGCATGTATATCTATTTGTCCCTGCAATAATATGTCCTCCAATGTCAGATCCAACCTACTGTATAAAATATTAATTTCATTTAATAAAATTCTCGGTATGTATCATCAATTAAAAGGGCTGACATACAGTTTAAATAATCACTTTTGTCCATCACTACAACTCCATTGCCTTTATCTGGCTTCATTATACCTATTTTTTTGTCCTGAGAAATCTCTGATAATAATGTTTTTTCATCTACTGTCAAATTATCCCATGAAACCTCGCAGGTGTGTTTATATACTTCTCCTATGTCTAATTCACATACTTTTTCAAAAAAACCAACCACATTGCACATAGGGGGATTAAAAATACTTGGTTTACTTAGTTTTGTATTAGTTTCATTATTATTACAATTATCACCAAACCATACTCCTAAATTCAACTTCCTTGTGAAAAGTTTAAGATCTATTAAAGTGTCAGCAACCCTACCCTTTCTACTTGGGACATAAGTAAAGACCTTTGCTAACAGGTTTGCATGTGCTGTTTGAATATCTTTATTCGAGTAATTATACATCTTAAAATCCCCTACTGTGTTAAATATAACTTTTGGCAAATTTTCCACTTCTTCAAAAGTATATAATATGCCCCCCAAGTCCACATACTCATTTTCAACTTCACCAGGTTGTTCTTTGTTTTCAAACCTTTCACTAAAATAAATACCGTCATCACATTCACGCAAATCTGAAACACCATTGGAATCTGACCCTAATTGTTCAAACTGAATACTTTCAATGCTAGGGATGTTACTATAAATGTCCGATTCTTGTGAGGCAAAACAGTCATTACAAAGCACTTCATTAATTACATTACCATTGAAAATATCAATGGCAGCATCCATTTCACTAAGGTAAATACTGTCATCACATTCACGTGAATCTGAAACACCATTGGAATCTAACCCTAATTGTTCAAACTGAATACTTCCAACCCTAGGGTTGTTAATATAAATGTCCGATTCTTGTGAGGCCAAACAGTCATTAACAAGCACTTCATTAATTACATTACCATTAAAAATGTAAATGGCAGCATCCATCATCTCTTCCGCTGATAGGGAGCACCATAAGAGTTCTTTCGTCTTGCTCTCTGTGCTATATCGTCCCTGGTGTTGTTGTTGTCCACCTGATTGAATACACAATTGTTTAAATGTGGCTGTCTGTTCTTTAGTCTCTCTGAATGCCTCGTTCCTTGGTCTAAAGGGGCGTTCTCTATTTTGTGGTTTGATGACATTGATGCTGACCTCATCCCATCGTCTCTGGATTCATGTTGACTGGAAGAAACCTCTGCATTGTTATGGCAACCTGCTGACACCGGATACGCCTTACCCTTGGCATATTCATTGGTGTATCTTTTTATTTTGTTCATTTTCCGATAAAAAATATTATTGCAAACATTTTCAATGTGAGTGAACAAATTCATATAATTCGTTCTATATTGTTCAAACAAAAGATCCAATTGGATCACTGCATTTTGTAAATCCAATTCGGCAGCCATAGTCTCCAATTTCCTGTTGTTATATTTAATCATTAGTTTCAGAATCTCAAAGCCTACATTATCAAAGACTGTATGTAGCTCCTTTATGAAGTTGATATTCCCCTCTACTTCATTTGGGTATCGCCACAGTCGCAAACCATGTGGAACCTGCTCAAGTTCCAATTTTCTCTGCAGGTATCTATTTTCTAGCTGTAGTTTTTTAAAATGCGCATAGCTTTTTCAAAAACATTCAGTCTCTCTGATACTGAAAGGGATTGTACCCTCTCCACTGGCTCCATTTTAGCTGAATTAAAGTTGAAGTTATAATTTTTTCGTAAGTGAAAAGGGTGATTTTCACCCCCATTCACACTGTCTTCACCATTAACATTACCAGTTCTCGATATTTGGGTAGCTTGAGTTAATGTTAGACCTAAACTACTACCTGAATGGCTACTAACACTCTGTATATCCGACAAGCTCTTGATTTGTATAGAATGCTGAGAGAGAGTTGCTGATTAATTTTGTTCAGTAACTCCATAATATCATGGCTAGAGTTCATATTAGTGTTCTCCATCTTTAAATCTGAGTATATGAAGTATGTTAAGAATTACACCAGATTTTTAGACAACATGTTCTTGATTTGTATTGGAACAGGTGACACCTGAGTGCAATTTTTGGAATACATTAATGATACCCTAAACTGTTTTAAGTTCACTTATGAATATAGTCAAACAAAAATAACTTATTTGGATGTTGAATGAAAATAGATAAAGAAAGGAGGATATTGTTTCAGAAATATATAGAAAACCTACTTTTTCAAACTCATATCTGGAATATAATAGTTGGCACCCTGATTTTCAAAAGAAATCTATAGTAAAAGGGCAATTAGTTCGTGCTGCAAAAAATATTTCCCTGGACAATGAATTTTTGTATGAGGTTAATTTTATATTAGACATGTTTGAGAAAATAAGTTATCCAGTAGAAATGTTAACCACTGTTAATGAAGAAGTTTTGAACAAGTGAAAAAGTGGGTTTTCTTTACCCATTTTAGGATCTCCAAACAAAACAGTTACAGTAGAAATAAGTAATTCTGGCATTGACAATAAGTTATATGCAAATTCTAGTTTTATTTCCAGTTATAATAAGGATGCACATAGGGTGTGTCAACTTATAGAAAAGAATTGAGAATTACTGTCAGTGGACAAAAACATGTCTAAGTATTTTAGTAAAAAACACAAATTTGTTTTCAGGAGAGAAAGATGTTTCAAAGAAATTTTGGAACAGGGGACCAGGTTGGGGTGTCATGGTGCCGTTGAAAAGGTTGGCAATTTCAAGTGTGGGATGTGTTCCCAGTGTTCTTACATTCTTGTCACTGAGGATAGTTTCAATTTAAATGGTAGGCACATTCCTATAAAAGGTTATTATAATTGCCAGAGTAAAAATGTTGTTTACATCACAAAATGTTCCTTACGTCTAGTATTCTACATAGGAAACACTTGTAGATGGTTTAGGAACAGGATTTATGAACATTTATTGAATATAAGGCACTTAAAGAATACAATTGCAATAAGTAGGCATCTTGTAGAATACACAAGTCATTCTTTTAAGTTTTTAATAATACAACAAATAAGAACTGATCAACAACAAGGGGGGATATTGAGTGAATTTTTAGATGTCTGTGAATTGAAATGGCAACTATCCCTGGATGCCACTAGATTTCCAGGTATAAATGAGATGGGGAATTTGAATTGAATTTTAAAAATGAATCATGTTTTGGGCTAAATTTATTATCAAGGTACATATTTATATAGTGTCATTCAATATATTTTAAAATGATTTTATTATGTTTGTTTATTTAAAGTAAAAGTTGCACATAGAAAATAAAAAAAAGTTTTTAACAGGGTAATTGAGTAATAGCATATTTAATGAGAATCAATTAGTGTTAGTGTTAATTTCTGGTTGTATTTGAATGCTGGGTAAATGTGATGACATTGTTCTGAAGAAGTCCCTAAGAAAGGGATGAAAGCACTTAATTAACTGTGTTTTTATTAATAAAGTAGTGTTTCACGGAGTGAACTTGGATGCTTGCACTTCCTTCGGTTATTTAGACTATTGTTGGTGCCAAGAGGGTCACTGGTACTGATGATAAGGTCGGTGCCATAAGAGTTTTGGTAGTTTCAGCAGTTGTTGGCACTGTGGGAGACATGACAGGCTTTGGTAGTGGAGCAGAAGTCGGTGTAGATTTTGGTATCTTAGGCCTCAATTCCAAGGGATGAGGCAGAACCTGGGCCTTAGAAGATATAGCTTCATGTACTTTAGGCGATATAGGAACAGAGTGACTCCTTTTCTTGGATTCTTTTCTTGGAGACTTAGATGTCTCTACCTCAGACAAAGACTCCCTAAAAGGCATTTTAGCAGCCCTTTGAGGATAAGTTTGTTATGCCTCTCTGCAAGGGTTTGAGCACTAAAATCTTTGCAGAGTTCACATGGTGGTTGTAATTCCAAATGTGGCACCCCCAAACAATAAACACATGAAAGATGCCCATCTGAGTTTGGCATCTTTCTGCCACATTCCACACATTGCTTGAACCTTGTAGTTCCTTTTCGTTTTTCTGCCATCTTTCAAAAACAACAAGATGGCACACGCACGGACAGAGAGACTCACACACAAAAGAACTAATGGAAAAGTGCAGATTATAGCTTTTTTTAAAGGGCTGTACCAACAATGGTAGTTCAAAAATAACCCCAAAGAGGGTAAAAGGAAGAAAGAGAAAAGAAAAATAAGGATAACAGTGATGGTATTGAAGAATTTACCAGAGGTAAAAGGAAGGGAGAGGCCTATACCAATGATGGTAAGAGAATTTACCCGACAAGGTAAAAGAAGGAGGAATATATGAACACTCACACTAAAAACACAGCAATGACAATAACTTCCAAGTAGAGGCAACAAAATAAAGAATTAGAGTGTATATATGTATGTGTGTATATATATATATATATATATATATATATATATATATATATATATGTGTGTGTATAAAAGAAAAAATGTAGCACTTAGCTGAGAGCATGGCTGACGCTTCCCAATTTTCTACGCGGCAAATGAGATCTGAGGGGATGGGAAGAGAGGCAGTATGTGAAGCCTTGGCTTGAGAGTTTCTGGTTGATGCGAGCTTGATATATTGGCCAGGCTGGTTCCGGGGGTC
Source organism: Protopterus annectens (assembly GCF_019279795.1). Taxonomy (NCBI): domain Eukaryota; kingdom Metazoa; phylum Chordata; order Ceratodontiformes; family Protopteridae; genus Protopterus; species Protopterus annectens. The sequence goes on from NC_056727.1 coordinate 1,116,625,732, forward strand.
TGAACCAAAACCCAACAGTCAAGAATGAATGAAGGATAACAACATCAGATGTCCTATCTGTAACACATGTAATCAGTTTACCCATTTTCAAGTCAGTTGAATACAGATTGTAGAACACCTCAGATGAAAAAGATAGATCTGAAAGATACAGTCTAAATAAGTATGGACCTAGGACAGAGCCCTGTGGGACTCCCTGACTGTAACCTCGAATTTCACCATCCAACTGCAACATGATACTTGCCAAGCCCTATGTGTAAGCCATACAGCTATTCATTTTATCAAGACTACATCAGTAGCTAGTTCTTCTAATTTATTGATCAGTGTTTTGTGTATGACCTTATAAAATGCTGAAGTTAAATCAATATAAATCACATTATAACACAGTTTTTCAAGTTACAGGTGGTAATAAATCTATTTTCAATTTATGCATGCTGATATATGGTTTTAAGTCCCAGCCTTTCAAATTCTGACAATAATTTATTTAACATAACCTCTTCCATTATTTTTCCACATCTTGAAAGTATATTTATAGGTCTGTGTGACTCTGGGTTTGTCCTACATCCCTTTTTCTTAAATACAGGTTTAACAAGTGCATGTCGCCCATTTTGAGAAATCTTCCCATATTTATACAACCTAGCAAACAACAGATATCATGGTACAGTAAGTTCAAACCCAAGTATTCTCAGGTGGTCATTACTAATTCTGTCTCATTCCTGTGCTTTTTTTTTTGGATCTAGTATGTGTAATTCATTTTCAATATAATCTAATTTGTTTTCAGTATCTGAGATTACCTGGATATCACTAGAACAATTTATCACCCCCTCTGTGCAGCCAAACTGCTTTGCATAGCATTTTGTAACTATACCTGTTACTGTTATGTCTGAGAATAAATTTTAGAATCAATATACACTTTATCAGCTTGTATGTCTTTACTCCTACCACATCGTATGTATCTTTAAAAAGGTTTCCTATTATGCTCAACTATAACTTTTCTTTAAATTTTTCTTGTCTCACACTATGTTTAATTTGTCTGTCCAGCTTGTTTATTTCAGTTTTCAAAGTCGTAGTTCAACTTCCTTTCCATTTCTTATATATTTTGTCTCTCACCTTAATCAAGTATCTTGATCTTATGGACTAATAGTAAGTAACCACTTGGCCAGCATGCTGACATTTGCCCCTTACCTCTGCGGTAATGCGATCTCGGAGTTGGTATATTTAGTTGGGGGGAGGGGGTTGTGTGCTTTGGTGTTAGTGTGTTTGCAGGTTGGGCGATCGGTTACTTACTGTTCGTGTTTTGTTGGCGCTCCAGGTGGTCGGTCTTCCTGGATGTCAAGTTTTTGGTCTTGGTCTTTTGGACTTCTAGTAAGTGAGATTTTGGGTTTCTAAAGGGGATCCATATAGACACACAGACACTCACATGTAGATATCACTGCAGCAAATTTAGTCATAGAATCATTTAAATATTAATACTTTTTTTTACAGTAAAAAAATGTCAGTAGTACAGTTGGTCAAATTAGATTAAAGTCGAGTGGCTAAAGACTGACTAACAGAATTCCTTGGGTTTCTCTTTCTTTGTGGTTGTGGCTATCTCTCTATCAATATAGATACATAGATATAAAGATATACAGATATATATGGGAGTATGTCATAATATCTAACACTCATACCATCTAAACATAAAGTATCTATCCCATACCATTGAAAAAATAAAACCTATTTTACACAGGAGAAAGCTCCTCCCCGCTGCAACTTATATATACCGACTGTAAGATCACAGCACAGTAAGGAAAGGGTACATTCCAAGTTTTTAATATTCTGAGTTTTAGATATTTTGTGCCAGCAACGGCTTTTAAATATTTTACCTTTACATCAAATGATTGTTACCCCAAGATATATATATATATGTGTGTGTGTGTGTGTGTGTGTGTGTATGTGTGTGTGTGTGTGTGTGTGTGTGTGTGTGTGTGTGTACGTGTATAACTATATATATATATATATGTGTGTGTGTGTGTGTGTGTGTGTGTGTGTGTGAATATGTGTGAATATGAGTATGAGTAGATTACTACTGATCACAAATGAAACTGGCGATCAAGAATAAAAAAAGAAACGCACACTAATGATTGCAATTAATGTAAAATAGTTCCTCCACCTGATGTTTCAAAGCTGGTGTAGGATATATAATTCTTGTTGAATGAAGTACTTTACATCCAGAATGCCAAAATATATATTATGTAAGTGTCCATTTACACACACACACACACACACACACACACACACACACACACACACACACACACACACACACACACACACACACACAAAAAACACAACTTTGCCAACTAGTTCCATTTTATTGATTGTATACACCTGAGAAGCCTGATTGTGATTAAATGAATAAAAACATAAATAATACCCATGATAATATATTTCAGATCATTGTTGCTAAACAATTACAGAGCATGCCAGGACAATAGCCCTCTGAGACACACACACACACACACACACACACACACACACACACACACACACACACCCACACACACACACACACACCAGCCCCAGATCCTTTTAACTACTGCTGCTTACTTGATTTAGTCTTTTTTTTTTCTCAGTTTGCTAACCATGGCTCTTAAAAAGCCATAGTTATCAAGTATTTTACTCATAGTGCACAGATTTAATGCTGTGAATAGGCTGACATTTTACCAAGCTCTCTCAATTTATTAATTAACCTTTTTAGAACAGCAAGTGTCCATTGGGGATTACTGATTTTCCAAGCCCATTTTCTAAGATACATTTATATTACTTATATAGAAAATGGTACACTTCAGTACCATTGACTTGATTTTTTTTTTGATATTGCCACATTATAAATGAATTGAAAGTGACAAATACAATTACTGTATTTATGTAGGGGACTGCTAATGCAAAAAAAAAAAAATATATATATATATATATATAGACCAGTATATCTATTACAAGTACATTGTTTACATATATATATATATATATATATATATATATATATATATATATATATATTGTATTTTTCTCAAATGAAAACAGTGGAAAATTGTTAACTTCTGCCTGCTGTCCCAATCCTTACATAGCACACTCAGCACCCTAATTTCCCTCTTCTTCTTATGTATATTTATCATGCAGAGCTACAGGTCATTTGCTTTTCCACATCAAAGTTGCATATTTCTTCATCAGAATCTTACAGAAACTGTTGTAAGTGCATTATTTGATGCATTATTTTTTCCAAGAGATTTTAACAAGTGACCATGACTTGGACAGTTCTTAAAAAATTCTAGAGAGTCCTATCTCATAAGCTATATCTATGTGGAAGGGTAATTCTGTACTAAAGCAGATTTTACAAAGTCTCTCTGAACTTAGACTTGCAGTAGCCTTTCTAAAACCAGCATCATAATTCATGAGGTGAACCCCTAAAATGAAATACATAAAGATTGACACAAAATTATTAAAATTACCAATGTTATAAGACTCTAGTTGCTTTAAAAAACCTACTTATAAATTTGTATTTAATATTAATGAAGGCCTAAATTTTCAGCACATCATTTTTTTATTCCATTATATGAATAATGAAACTGCCTTTGTGTATAAAAAGCTACCATGATGTGGCAAACGTCACCAAGTCATCTCTACCCTGATAGAAGTTCAGTAATGATTAAATGAATTGCTCACAATTGCACACCAATTCTCAGCTGCTATAAACATAATAAGCATCAGCTGTTGAGAAAGTTTGGTGGAGAAGGCACTTGTCCCCATGCATGTTGTTCCTTATAACACCCTAACAACATATAAATTATCCCAAGGCTGTAGTTCTTCAAAACCACTACTTAGATAATAAATGGGTTGGTGAGGCCTCTTGTTTTCAGTATTTTTTATGTGCTTTTCAGTGAAAGAAGATCTATGTTCTAAAATGATCACAACACAGCCTCAATGCTTCTATTGATAATTTGTGTGGAATAATGATTTTATACAATAATCAGGAAATCCTGGGGCTGACTTGTGCATCAGCATAGTTTTAATTCATAATGTGGAGCTCCAAAATGGGTAGTCTGAAAGTCTGATCCCAAAAGTATGAACATATCTTTAATTTACTAGTGTACTGCACATGAGTTTTGCCAGTGTCCATATTTCAAGTGTGTAATGTCAGATTTCATTTAAAAAACACCTCTGGAACAAAGGCACTGTTACTGCAAAATTCTGCCATAAAAAAAGAATATCCAGCAGTCAAAACGTGAAGTATTTCTAGCAGAATGTTTACATTTTGTCTACATTTGTACTAGAACCAGAGCTGTATGATGCTGGAACAAAGTGATGAATCCACCTCACATTCATCAAGTTGTTGTTGGGTCTTTCGGCTTTTCCCGGTTAGGGGTCGCCACAGCGGAACTCCGGTCCGCTAATGATTGGTAGTTGATTTTTACGTGCCGAGTTACCAGCCTTGATGCACAACCTTCAACAAAGGTATGCCCATTCACGCATGTCTCCACGCAGAAGACGTTCTAGCTGAGAATCGAACCGGAAAAGCATCTTACTGCAAGGCGACAATGCTACCGCAGCACCACCACTGCGGGTATTATAGGAATAATCCATGACTGGGTGTGGGTAATACTGGGTATACCCATGTCTAGCATGATCTGATGACTCAGGAAAACTTCTTCATAATCAGTAGTATTTTTTTTCACATCTTCCACAAATGGGCATGACTTTTCCTAGTGTATTGTGCTTGTACTGGACATGTACACATTGAGACATGTACTCTATGTGTTTTTTTTTAGGGGGTGGCGTGCAGAAGTAAGGAAGCATCCTACTGTTTAAGTGTGGGTGCTTGCAGACTCCTGACATCCAGACAGTGAATTACATGTATTCTTTAAATATTTCGGGCCTTGCTTTTATTATATTTGTTTTGGGGAGGACAGAATTTTGTCTTGCACTATTTTGATAGTTGAATTTGTTTTCTTCGCTTAGTGGAGCATTAAACACAGCAGCTAATTACCATGGGTAATGTTGGATTTAAAATGGGCACACTTACTGCTCTAACTAATGTATAAAGTAGTGTTCATTGTATAAAACTTCATAATTTTAATAATTTTCAAAATACTGATTTGAAATTTACAACACAGCCATTTCTTTGTGTCTCAACAATATGCTGAAAATAACTCTCATTTCTAGATCCATCATGACAAGTTACTACCACTACACAGGAACACACACACACACACACACACATACTGAAAACAAATACCAGAAAGAAATTTTACAAAAAAAAAAAAACATTTTGAAAACAATGGGGAACCTCATTCTTCCCTAATTTTGAATACATATATTTAATCACTGTTGCTGCAGTTAACCTGCTGAACATGTCAACACTCAGCACTGAAACATTTTGCTTTAAAAGAACTTGACCATGGACATCTATAACTTCCATTCTGATATCTTTTGTATAGCACTGATGTTCTGTTAAGAAAATGTTTATGATAGTTAAAAACAGAAAGCAGACTTCTTCCTACTGTGTCTTTTTATAAACTATTAAGGAATGAATGATCTGAGTCCTGAAATGAAAAGCTATACCTGGGAATTCAGTAAAGGGCATAGTGCAAGCTGCATGTGCATGTCTCAAGCTAAAAAGGCCCCGCTCTCAAGATGCAGTATTTTGTGATTTAGAGACATGTTCACCACAATGAGGAAAGAGTTTATTATCAGTTAATCTGCATGTCTCTGAACTGCAGTTACTACTGTGATGTGCAGATCATTGCAGAAGTAAATTACTGTACGTGTAGGCATTGGCATTCCTCCATCACTCTCATACTCACACATGTACATATTCAAATACAAACACGCATTCATCACAGTTCCTAGACGTGTCCCTGACTAGTCTGCCCTTTTGTGTTTCCTCCCCTCCCAATCCACATAATACTTGAAGTGCCATTACAGCAAGTGTCTAAGTGCCCTGTTGTCTATTGCTCCCCAACTCCTTGATCCCCACAATAGTTTAACTGTCATTATGGCACAATTGTAGTTGACCTGGTATCTTGTGCTTCTGCCACCCAGATCCCCATTCTGTTGTACATGCCATTATGGCATTCGAGATTCAAGTAATTCCTGGTGTCTAATGGCTCCCCCACCCCTGATGCCTTTAAGTGTTGGTACAGCACCTTTAGAGTTTCACTGGTGGCTAGTGGTTCCTCTACCTCTGATCCCCATTCTGCTGTTGGTGCTGTTATGGAACTTATCTTTAAAACACTTCCTGGTGTCTAGGGATCCCCTCTCCCCAATCCCCATAATGCCATTGGTGCCATTATGGTCCTTACCTTTAGAGTAATCCCTAGTGTCTAGTGTTTCGCCTAGCTCTCTGAATCTTATATCAATGTCATTATGGCACTTGAATGCAGAGTAATCTCTGTTTTTTATTGTTTCACCCAATCTTCCCAATCCTCACACTGAAGTCAGTGCTCTTATGCTGCTTAAATGTTTTGTAATCCCTGGTAACTAGTGCCTCCCCCTATGATTCCCATAATATGGTTGTGTTTGGTAATCGAATATGGCCATTTGGCTGTGTTTTCTGCTGTGACATGGTGCAGCCAGCCATGCT